>NW_027094596.1:0-72072 GCF_029207755.1 Chamaea fasciata
GCCAGGGCACCCCCAGGGACACCGAGGGGAAGGCAGGACACCCCCAGGGACACCTAGGGGACAGCCACGGCACCCCCAGGGACATTTAGGGGACAGCCAGGGCACTCCAGGGACACTCATGGCACCCCCATGGACACCTAGGGGACAGGCAGGGCACCCCCTGGGACACCTAGGGCACCCCCAGGGACACCTAGGGGAAGGCAGGACACTCCCAGGGGCACCTAGGGGACAGCCAGGGCACCCCCAGGGTCATCTAGGAGACAGGCAGGACACCCCCTGGGACACCTAGGGGACAGGCAGGGCACCCCCAGGGACACCTAGGAGACATGTAGGGCACCCTAAGTACTGCCTGGGCACCCCCAGGGACACCTAGGGGACAGCCAGGGCACCCCCAGGGACACCTAGGGCACCCCCAGGGACACCTAGGTTAAGGCAGGACACCCCCAGGGACACCTTGGGGACAGCCAGGGCACCCCCAGGGACATTTAGGGGTCAGCCAGGGCACTCCAGGGACACCCAGGACACCCCCAGGGACACCAAGGGGACAGGAAGGGCACCCCCAGGGACACCTAATGCACCCCCAGGGACACCTAGGGGACAGCCAGGGCACTCGCAGGGACACTCTGGGCACCCACAGGGACACCTTGGGGACAGCCAGGGCACCCCAGGGACACCCAGGGCACCCCCAGGGACACCTAGGGCACCCCCAGGGACACCTAGGGGACAGCCAGGGCACCCCCAGGGACATTTAGGGGTCAGCCAGGGCACTCCAGGGACACCCAGGACACCCCCAGGGACACCAAGGGGACAGGCAGGGCACCCCCAGGGACACTGACGGGACAGCCAGGGCACCCCCAGAGACCCCTAGGGGACAGCCAGGGCACTCCCAGGGACACTCTGGGCACCAACACGGACACCTTGGGGACAGCCAGGGCACCCCCAGGACACCCAGGGCACCCCCAGGGACACCCAGGACACCCCCAGGGACGCCTAGGGGACAGCCAAGGCACCCCCAGGGACATTTAGGGGACAGCCAGGGCACCCCCAGGGACACCCAGGGGACCCACAGGGACACCTAGGAGACAGCCAGGGCACCCCCAGGGACACCTAGGGGACAGGAAGGGTACCCCCAGCGACACCTAGGGGACAGCCAGGGTCCCCCCAGGGACACCTAGGGGACAGCCACGGCACTCCAGGGACAGCCAGGGCACCCCCTGGGACACCTAGGGGACAGCCAGGGCACCCACAGGGACACCAGGGCACCCCCAGGAACACCGAGGGCACAGCCAGGGCACCCTGGGGACAGCCAGGGCACCCCCAAGGACACCCTAGGGGACAGCCAGGGCACCCCCGGGGACACCTAAGGGACAGCCAGGGCACCCTAGGGACAGCCAGGGCACCCCAGGGACACCAAGGGGACAGCCAGGGCACCCCCATGGACACCTAGGGGACAGCCAGGGCACCCCAGGGACACCCTGGGCACCCCCAGGGACACGTAGGGGACAGCCAGGGCACTCCAGGGACACCCTGGGCCACCAGGGACACCTAGGGGACAGCCAGGGCACCCTAGGGACAGCCAGGGCACCCCCAGGGACACCAAGAGCACAGCCAGGGCACCCTGGGACAGCCAGGGCACCCCCAGGGACACTGACGGGACAGCCAGGGCACCCCAGGGACACCTAGGGCACAGCCAGGGCACCACCAGGGACACCTAGGGGACAGGCAGGTCACCCCCAGAGACCCCTAGGGGACAGGCATGGCCCCCCCAAGGGACACCCAAGGGACAGCCAGGGCACCCCCAGGGACACCAGGGCACCCCGAAGGCACCCCAGGGACCCACAGGGCACCCCCAGTGACACCAAGGGGACAGCCAGGGCACCCCTATGGACACCTAGGGGACACCCAGGGCACCCCCAGAGACACCTACGGGACAGCAAGGGCACCCCCAGGGACACCCTGGGCACCCCCAGGGACACGTAGGGGACAGCCAGGGCACCCCAGGGACACCCTGGGCCCCCAGGGACACCTAGGGGACAGCCAGGGCACCCTAGGGACAGCCAGGGCACCCCCAGGGACACCAAGGGCACAGCCAGGGCACCCTAGGGACAGCCAGGGCACCCTCAGGGACACCGAGGGCACAGCCAGGGCCCCCACAGGGACACCCAGGGCACCCCCAGAGACACCTAGGGGACAAGTAGGGCACCCCCAGGGACACCCAGGGCACCCCCAACGACACCTAGGGGACAGCCAGGGCACCCCCAGAGACCCCTAGGGGACAGCCAGGGCAGCCCAGTGACACCCTGTGCACCCTCAGGGACACCCAGGGCCCCCCCAGGGACACCTAGGGGACAGCCAGGGAACCCCAGGGACAGCCAGGGCACCCCCAGGGACACCTAGGGGACAGCCAGGGAACCCCAGGGACAGCCAGGGCACCCCCAGGGACACCTAGGGGACAGCCAGGGCACCCCAGGGACACGCAGGGCACCCACAGGGACACCTAGGGGACAGCCAAGGCCCCCCCCAGGGACACCAAGGGGACAGCCAGGGCAACCCAGGGACACCCAGGGCACCCCCAGGGACACCTAGGGGACAGGCAGGGCACCCCCAGGGACACCTAGGGGACAGTCAGGGACCCCCCCCCAGGGACACCAAGGGGACAGCCAGGGCACCCCAGGGACACCCAGGGCACCCCCAGAGACACCCAGGGCACCCCTAACGACACCTAGGGGACAGGCAGGTCACCCCCAGGGACACCTAGGCGACAGGCAGGGCACCCCCAGGGACACCTAGGGGAAGGCAGGACACCCCAGGGACAGCCAGGGCACTCCAGGGACACCCAGGACACCCCCAGGGACACCAAGGGGACAGGCAGGGCACCCCCAGGGACAGTGACGGGACAGCCACGGCACCCCCGGAGACCCCTAGGGGACAGCCAGGGCACTCCAGGGACTGCCAGGGCACCCCCAGGGACACCTAGGGGACAGCCAGGGTACCCCGAGGGACACCAGGGCACCCCCAGGGACACCTAGGGGACAGCCAGGGCACCCTAGGGACAGCCAGGGCACCCCCAGGGACACCAAGGGCACAGCCAGGGCACCCTAGGTACAGCCAGGGCACCCCCAGGGACACCTAGGGCACAGCCAGGGCACCCTCAGGGACACCGAGGGCACAGCCAGCGCCCCCCACAGGGACACCCAGGGCACCCCCAGGGACACCTAGGGGACAGGTAGGGCACCCCCAGGGACACCCAGGGCACCCCCAACGACACCTAGGGGACAGGCAGGGCACCCACAGGGACACCTAGGGGACAGGCAGGGCACCTCCAGGGACACCTAGGGGACAGGCAGGGCACCCCCAGGGACACCTAGGGCACAGCCAGGGCCCCCCCCCAGGGACACCAAGGGGACAGCCCGGGCACCCCAGGGACACCCAGAGCACCCCCAGGGACACCTAGGGGACAGGCAGGGCACCCCCAGGGACACCCAGGGCACCCCAACGACACCTAGGGGACAGGCAGGGCACCCCCAGGGACACCTAGGGGACAGGCAGGGCACCCCCAGGGACACCTAGGGGAAGGCAGGACACCCCAGGGACAGCCAGGGCACCCCCAGGGCCACCAAGGGGACAGCCAGGGCACCCCAGGGACAGCGAGGGGAAAGCCAGGGCACCCCCAGGGACACCTAGGGGAAGGCAGGACACCCCCAGGGAAACCTAGGGGACAGCCAGGGCACCCCCAGGGACATTTAGGGGTCAGCCAGGGCACTCCAGGGACACCCAGGACACCCCCAGGGACACCAAGGGGACAGGCAGGGCACCCCCCAGGGACACTGACGGGACAGCCAGGGCACCCCCAGAGACCCCTAGGGGACAGCCAGGGAACTCCCAGGGACACTCAGGGCACCCACAGGGACACCTTGGGGACAGCCAGGTCACTCCAGGGACACCCAGGGCACCCCCAGGGACACCTAGGGGACAGCCAGGGCACCCTAGGGACAGCCAGGGCACCCCCAGAGACACCTAGGGGACAGCCAGGGCCCCCCCCAGGGACACCTAGGGGACAGGCAGGGCACCCCCAGGGACAGGCAGGGCACCCTCAGGGACACCTAGGGTAAAACCAGGACCACCCCCCAGGGACACCTAGGGGACAGCCAGGGCACCCCCAGGGACATTTAGGGGACAGCCAGGGCACTCCAGGGACACCCAGGGCACCCCTAGGGACACCCAGGGGACCCCCAGGGACACAAAGGGCACAGCCAGGGCACCCTAGGGACAGCCAGGGCACCCCAGGGACACCTAGGGCACAGCCAGGGCACCCTCAGGGACACCGAGGGCACAGCCAGGGCCCCCACAGGGACACCCAGGGCACCCCCAGGGACACCTAGGGGACAGGTAGGGCACCCCCAGGGACACCCACGGCACCCCCAACGACACCTAGGGGACAGGCAGGGCAGCCCCCAGGGACATCTAGGGGACACGCAGGGCACCCCCAGGGACACTGAAGGGACAGCCAGGGCACCCCCATAGACCCCTAGGGGACAGCCAGGGCAGCCCAGGGACACTCAGGGCACCCCCAGGGACACCTAGGGGACTTCCAGGGAATCCCAGGGACACGTACGGGACAGCCAGGGAACCCCAGTGACACCCTTTGCACCCCCAGGGACACCCAGGGCCCCCCCAGGGACACCTAGGGGACAGCCAGGGCACCCCCAGGGACATTTAGGGGACAGCCAGGGCACTCCAGGGACACCCAGGGCACCCCCAGGGACACAAAGGGGGACAGCCAGGGAACCCAAGGGGACAGCCAGGACACCCCCAGGGACACCTAGGGGACAGCCAGGGCACCTCAGGGACACGCAAGGCACTCCCAGGGACACCTAGGGGACAGCCAGGGCCCCCCCCAGGGACACCTAGGGGACAGCCAGTGGCACCCTAGGGACAGCCAGGGCACCCCCAGGGACACCAAGGGCACAGCCAGGGCACCCCCAGGGACACCGAGGGCACAGCCAGGGCCCCCACAGGGACACCCAGGGCACCCCCAGAGACACCTAGGGGACAGGCAGGGCACCCACATGGACACCTAGGGGACAGGCAGGGCACCCCCAGGGACACTGAAGGGACAGCCAGGGCACCCCCAGAGACCCCTAGGGGACAGCCAGGGCAGCCCAGTGAACACCCTGTGCACCCTCAGGGACACCCAGGGCCCCCCCAGGGACACCTAGGGGACACAGGGCCCCCCCAGGGACACCTAGGGGACAGCCAGGGAACCCCAGGGAGAGCCAGGGCACCCCAGGGACACCTAGGGGACAGCCAGGGAACCCCAGGGACAGCCAGGGCACCCCCAGGGACACCTAGGGGACAGCCAGGGCACCCCAGGGACACGCAGGGCACCCACAGGGACACCTAGGGGACAGCCAAGGCCCCCCCCAGGGACACCAAGGGGACAGCCAGGGCAACCCAGGGACACCCAGGGCACCCCCAGGGACACCTAGGGGACAGGCAGGGCACCCCCAGGGACACCTAGGGGACAGCCAGGGCCCCCCCCAGGGACACCAAGGGGACAGCCAGGGCACCCCAGGGACACCCAGGGCACCCCCAGGGACACCCAGGGCACCCCCAGGGACACCCAGGGCACCCCCAACGACACCTAGGGGACAGGCAGGTCACCCCAGGGACACCTAGGGGACAGGCAGGGCACCCCCAGGGACACCTAGGGGAAGGCAGGACACCCCAGGGACAGCCAGGGCACCCCCAGGGACACCTAGGGAACCTCCAGGGCACCCCCAGGGACACCCAGGGCACCCCAGGGCCACCAAGGGGACAGCCAGGGCACCCCAGGGACAGCGAGGGGAAAGCCAGGGCACCCCCAGGGACACCTAGGGGAAGGCAGGACACCCCAGGGACACCTAGGGGACAGCCAGGGCACCCCCAGGGACATTTAGGGGTCAGCAAGGGCACTCCAGGGACACCCAGGACACCCCCAGGGACACCAAGGGGACAGGCAGGGCACCCCCAGGGACACTGACGGGACAGCCAGGGCACCCCCAGAGACCCCTAGGGGACAGCCAGGGCACTCCCAGGGACACTCTGGGCACCCACAGGGACACCTTGGGGACAGCCAGGTCACCGCAGGGACACCCAGGGCACCCCCAGGGACACCTAGGGGACAGCCAGGGCCCCCCCAGGGACACCTAGGGGACAGCCAGGGCACCCCCAGGGACACCTAGGGGACAGCCAGGGCCCCCCCAGGGACACCTAGGGGACAGCCAGGGCACCCCCAGGGACAGGCAGGGCACCCCCAGGGACACCTAGGGGACAACCAGGACACCCCAGGGACACCTAGGGGACAGCCAGGGCACCCCCAGGGACATTTAGGGGACAGCCAGGGCACTTCAGGGACACCCAGGGCACCCCCAGGGACACCCAGGGGACCCCCAGGGACACAAAGGGCACAGCCAGGGCACCCTAGGGACAGCCAGGGCACCCCCAGGGACACCTAGGGCACAGCCAGGGCACCCTCAGGGACACCGAGGGCACAGCCAGGGCCCCCACAGGGACACCCAGGGCACCCCCAGGGACACCTAGGGGACAGGTAGGGCACCCCCAGGGACACCCAGGGCACCCCCAACGACACCAAGGGGACAGTCAGGGCACCCCCAGGGACACCTAGGGGACACGCAGGGCACCCCCAGGGACACTGAAGGGACAGCCAGGGCACCCCCATAGACCCCTAGGGGACAGCCAGGGCAGCCCAGGAACACTCAGGGCACCCCCAGGGACACCTAGGGGACTTCCAGGGAATCCCAGGGACACGTACGGGACAGCCAGGGAACCCCAGTGACACCCTTTGCACCCCCAGGGACACCCAGGGCCCCCCAAGGGACACCTAGGGGACAGCCAGGGAACCCGAGGGACAGCCAGGGCACCCCCAGGGACACCTAGGGGACAGCCAGGGAACCCCAGGGACAGCCAGGGCACCCCCATGGACACCTAGGGGACAGCCAGGGCACCCCAGGGACACGCAGGGCACCCCCAGGGACACCTAGGGGACAGCCAGGGCCCCCCCCAGGGACACCAAGGGGACAGCCAGGGCACCCCAGGGACACCCAGGGCACCCCCAGGGACACCTAGGGGACAGGCAGGGCACCCCCAGGAACACCTAGGGGACAGCCAGGGCCCCCCCCAGGGACACCAAGGGGACAGCCAGGGCACCGCAGGGACACCCAGGGCACCCCCAGGGACACTTAGGGGACAGCCAGGGCACCCTAGGGACAGCCAGGGCACCCCCAGGGACACCTAGGGGACAGCCAGGGCCCCCCCAGGGACACCTAGGGGACAGCCAGGGCACCCCCAGGGACAGGCAGGGCACCCCCAGGGACACCTAGGGGACAACCAGGACACCCCCAGGGACACCTAGGGGACAGCCAGGGCACCCCCAGGGACATTTAGGGGACAGCCAGGGCACTCCAGGGACACCCAGGGCACCCCAGGGACACCCAGGGGACCCCCAGGGACACCCAGGGCACCCCCAACGACACCTAGGGGACAGGCAGGTCACCCCCAGGGACACCTAGGAGACAGGCAGGGCACCCCCAGGGACACCTAGGGGAAGGCAGGACACCCCAGGGACACCCAGGGCATTCCCAGGGACACCTAGGGGACAGGCAGGGCACCCCCAGGAACACCTAGGGGACAGCCAGGGCCCCCCCCAGGGACACCAAGGGGACAGCCAGGGCACCCCAGGGACACGCAGGGCACCCCAAGTGACACCTAGGGGACAGGCAGGGCACCCCCAGGGACACCCAGGGCACCCCCAACGACACCTAGGGGACAGGCAGGGCACCCCCAGGGACACCTAGGGGACAGGCAGGGCACCCCCAGGGACACCTAGGGGAAGGCAGGACACCCCAGGGACAGCCAGGGCACCCCCAGGGGCATTTAGGGGACACCCAGGGCACCCTAGGGACACCTAGGGGACAGCCAGGGTACCCCCAGTGACACCCAGGGCACCCCCAGGGACACCTAGGGGACAGCCAGGGCACTCCCAGGGACACCCAGGGCACTCCCAGGGACACCTAGGGGACAGGCAAGGCACCCCAGGGACACCTAGGTGACAGGAAAGGCCCCCCAGGGACACCTAGGGGAGAGCCAGGGACCCCCAGGGACACCTATGGGACAGGCAGGGCACCCCCAGGGACACCGAGGGGACACCCAGGGCACCCCCAGGGACACCAAGGGTACAGCCAGAGCACCCCAAGGACAGCCAGGGCACCCACAGGCACACCTAGGGGACAGCCAGGGCACCCCAGGGACACCCAGGGCACCCCCAGGGACACCTAGGGGACCTCCAGGGAACCCCAGGGACAGGTTACGGGACAGCCAGGGAACCCCAGTGACACCCAGTGCACCCCCAGGGACATCCAGGGCACCCCCATGGACACCTAGGGGACAGCCAGGGAACCCCAGGGACACCCAGGGCACCCCCATGGACACCGAGGGCACCCCCAGGGACACCTAGGGGACAGCCAGGGCATCCCCAGGGACACCCAGGGCACCCCAGGGACACCTAAGGGACAGCCAGGGCACCCCAGGGACACCCAGGGCACCCCCAGGGACACCTAGGGGACAGGCAGGGCACCCCCAGGGACACCGAGGGGAAAGCCAGGGCACCCCCAGGGACACGAAGGGGACAGCAAGGCCACCCTTAGGGACAGCCAGGGCACCCCAGGGACACGAAGGGCACAGCAAGGGCACCCCCAGGGACAGCCAGGGCTCCCCCAGGGACAGCCAGGGCACCCCCAGGGACACCTAGGGGACAGCCAGTGCACCCCAGGGCCACCTAGGTGACAGCCAGGGCACCCAGAGGAACAGGGAGGGCACCCCCAGGGACACCTAGAGGACAGCCAGGACCCCCCCAGGGACATCCAGGGCACCCCCAGGGACACCTAGGGGACAGCCAGAGCACCCCAGGGACACCCAGGGCAGCCCCAGGGACACCTAGGGGACCTCCAGGGCACCCCCAGGGACACGTACGGGACAGCCAGGGAACCCCAGTGACACCCTGTGCACCCCCAGGGACACCCAGGGGCACCCCCAGGGACACCTAGGGGACAGCCAGGGCAGCCCAGGGACACCCAGGGCACCCCCATGGACACCTAGGGCACTCCCAGAGACACTGAGGGCACAGCCAGGGCACCCTAGGGACAGCCAGGGCACCCCCAGGGACACCTAGGGGATAGCCAGGGCACCCCCAGGGACACCTAGGGGACAGGAAGGGCACCCCCAGGGACACCTAGGGGACAGCCAGGGCACCCCAGGGACACCCAGGGCACCCCCAGGGCCGCCTAGGGGACCTCTAGGGCACCCTAGGGACAGGTACGGGACAGTCAGGGAACCCCAGTGACACCCTGTGCACCCCCAGGGACATCCAAGGCACCCCCAGGGACACCCAGGGCCCCCCCAGGGACACCAAGGGCACAGACAGGGCACCCTAGGGACAGCCAGGGCACCCCCAAGGACACCTAGGGGACAGGCAGGCCACCCCCGGGGACACCGAGGGGACAGCCAGGGCACCCTAGGGACAGCCAGGGCACCCCCAGGGACACCTAGGGGACAGGCAGGGCACCCCCAGAGACCCCTAGGGGACAGCCAGGGCACCCCGAGGGACACCAGGGCACCCCCAGGGACACCTAGGGGACAGCCAGGGCACCCCCAGGGACACCGAGGGGACACGCAGAGCACCCCCAGGGACACCTAGGGCACAGCCAGGGCCCCCCAAGGACAGCTAGGGGACAGGCAGGGCACCCCCAGGGACACCTAGGGGACAGGCATGGCACCCCCAGGGACACCTAGGGGACAGCCAGGGCCCCCCCAAGGACAGCTAGGGGACAGGCAGGGCACCCCCACGGACACCGAGGGGACAGCCAGGGCACCCCCAGGGACACGTAGAGGACAGCCATGGCACCCTAGGGACAGCTAGGGGACAGCCAGGGCACCCCAGGGACACCAAGGGGACAGCCAGAGCACCCCAAGGACAGCCAGGGCACCCCCAGGGACACCCATGGCACCCTCAGGGACACCTACGGGACAGCAAGGGCACCCCCAGGGACACCCTGGGCACCCCCAGGGACACCGAGGGGACAGCCAGGGCACCCCCAGGGACACCTAGGGCACAGCCAGGGCACCCTAGGGACAGCCAGGGCACCCTCCGGGATACGAGGGCACAGCCAGGGCACCCCCAGGGACACCTAGGGGACAGCCAGGGCATCCCCAGGGACACACAGGGCACCCCCAGGGACACCTAGGGGACAGCCAGGGCACCCCCAGAGACACCTAGGGGACAGCCAGGGCACCCCCAGGGACACCTAGAGGACAGGCAGGGCACCCCCAGGGCACCCCAGGGACACCCAGGGCACCCCCAGGGACACCAAGGGGATAGCCCGGGCACCCCAAGGACAGCCAGGGCAACCCCAGGGACACCTAGGGGACAGCCAGGGCACCCCAGGGACACCCAGGGGACAGCCAGGGCACCCCCAGGGACACCTAGGGACAGCCAGGGTACCCTAGGGACACCCTGGGCACCCCCAGGGACACGTAGGGGACAGCCAGGGCACCCCAGGGACACCCAGGGCATTCCCAGGGACACCCAGGGGACAGCCAGGGCCCCCCCAGGGACACCTAGGGGACAGCCAGGGCACTCCAGGGACACCCAGGGAATCCCCAGGGACACCCAGGAGACAGCCAGGGCCCCCCCAGGGACACCTAGGGGACAGCCAGGGAACCCCCAGGGACACCTAGGGGACAGCCAGGGCACCCCAGGGACACCAAGGGGACAGCCAGGACACCCCCAGGGACACCTAGGGGACAGCCAGGGCACCCCAGTGACACCCAGGGCACCCCCAGGGACACCTAGAGGACAGCCAGGGCACTTCCAGGGACACCCTGGGCACCCCCAGGGACACTGAGGGGACAGCCAGGGCACCCCAGGGACACCTAGGGGACAGGGAAGGCAACCCCAGGGACACCTTGGGGACAGCCAGGGCACCCCCCTGGGCACTCAAGGGACAGCCAGGGCACCCCAGGGACACCTAGGGGACCCCAGGGCACCCTAGGGACAGCCAGGGCCCCCCCCAGGGACACCTAGGGGACAGTCAGGGCACTCCACGGACAGCCTTGGCACCCCCAGGGATACCTAGGGGACAGCCAGGGCAGCCCCAGGGACACCGAGGGCACAGCCAGGGCACCCCAGGGACAGCTAGGGCACCCCCAGGGACACCCGGGCACACCCAGGGACACCTAGGGGACAGCCAGGGAACCACAGGGACACCCTGGGCACCCCCAGGGACACCTAGGGCACAGCCAGGGCACCCTAGGGACAGCCAGGGCACCCTCAGGGACACCGAGGGGCACAGCCAGGGCCCCCCCAGGGACACCCAGGGCACCCCCAGGGACACCTAGGGGGCAGCCCGGACATCCCCAGGGACACCCAGGGCACCTCCAGGGACACCTAGGGGACAGCCAGGGCACCCCGAGGGACACCAGCGCACCCCCAGGGACACCTAGGTGACAGCCAGGGCACCCTAGGGACAGCCAGGGCACCCCCAGGGACACCTAGGGGACAGCAAGGGAACATCCAGGGACACCTAAGGGACACCATGGGCACCCCCAGGGACACTAAGGGGACCCCCAGGGACACCTAGGGGACAGCCAGGGCACTCCCAGGGACACTTTGGGCACCCCCAGGGACACCTTGGGGACAGCCATGGCACCCCAGGGACAGCCAGGGCACCCCCAGGGCCACCTAGGGACAGCCAGGGACCCCCAGGGACACCTAGGGGACAGCCAGGGCACCCCAGGGACACCCAGGGCCCCCCCAGGGACACCTAGGGGACAGCAAGGGCACTCCAGGGACAGCCAGGGCACCCCCAGGGACACCTAGGGGACAGCCAGGGCACCCCAGGGACAGCGAGGGCACCCCCAGGGACACCTAGGGGACAGCCAGGGCACCCCCAGGACACCTAGGGGACGGCCAGGGCACTCCAGGGACAGCCAGGGCACCCCCAGGGACACCTAGGAGACAGCCAGGGCAACCCCAGGGACACCTAGGGCACCCCCAGGGACAGCTAGGGGACAGGCAGGGCACCCCCAGGGACACCTAGGGGGACAGGCAGGGCACCCCCAGGGACACTGACGGGACAGCCAGGGCAACCCCAGAGACCCCTAGGGGACAGCCAGGGCACTCGCAGGGACACTCTGGGCACCCACAGGGACACCTTGGGGACAGCCAGGGCACCCCAGGGACACCCAGGGCGCCCCCAGGGACACCATGGGGACCCCCAGAGACACCTAGGGGACAGCCAGGGCACCCCAGGGATAGCGAGGGCACCCCCAGGGACACCTAGGGGACCTCCAGGGCATCCGCAGGGACACGTACGGGACAGCCACGGAACCCCAGTGACACCCTTTGCACCCCCAGGGACACCCAGGGCACCCCCAGGGACACCTCAGGGACTGCCAGGGCCCCCCCAGGGACACGTAGGGGACAGCCAGGGCAGCCCAGGGACACTCAGGGCACCCCCAGGGACAGCCAGGGGACAGCCAGGGAACCCCAGGGACACCTAGGCGACAGCAAGTGCACCCCCAGGGACATCTAAGGGACACCCTGGGCACCCCCAGGGACACCAAGGGGACCCCCAGGGACACCTAGGGGACCACCAGGGAACCCCAGGGACACGTACGGGACAGCCAGGGCACCCTAGGGACAGGCAGGGCACCCCCAGAGATACCGAGGGCATAGCCAGGGCACCCTGGGGACAGCCAGGGCACCCCCAGGGACACTTAGGGGACAGGCAGGTCACCCCCAGGGACACCGAGGGGACAGCCAGGGCACCCCCAGGGCACCCCATGGACAGCAAGGGCACCCCCAGGGACAGCTAGGGGACAGCCAGGGCACCCCCAGGGACACCAAGGGGACAGCCAGAGCACCCCAAGGACAGCCTGGGCACCCCCAGGGACACCTAGGGGATAGCCTAGGCACCCCAGGGACACCAAGGGGACACCCTGGGCACCCCCAGGGACACGTAGGGGACAGCCAGGGCACCCCAGGGACACCCTGGGCACCCACAGGGACACCGAGAGGACAGCCAGGGAACCCACAGGGACACCTAGGGGACAGCCGGGGAACCCCCAGGGACACCGAGGGCACAGCCAGGGAACTCCAGGGACACCCAGGGCACCCCCAGGGACACCTAGGGGACAGGCAGGGAACCGCAGGGACACCCTGGGCACCCCCAGGGACACCTAGAAGACAGCCAGGGCCCCCCCAGTGACACCTAGGAGACAGCCAGAGCTCCCCCAGGGACACCAAGGGGACAGCCAGGGCCCCCCCAGGGACACCTAGGGGACAGCCAGGGCACCCCAGGGACACCCAGGGCACCCCCAGGGACACCTACGGGAAAGCAAGGGCACCCCCAGGGACACCCTGGCCACCCCCAGGGACACGTAGGGGACAGCCAGGGCACCCTAGGGACAGCCAGGGCACCCCCAAGACACGAAGGGGACAGCCAGGGCACCGCCAGGGACACCTAGGGGACAGCCAGGGCACCCCAGTGACACCCAGGGCACCCCCAGGGACACCTAGTGGACAGCCAGGGCACTCCCAGGGACACCCTTGGCACCCCCAGGGACACCGAGGGGATAGCCAGGGCACCCCAGGGCCACCTAGGGGACAGGGAAGGCAACCCCAGAGACACCTTGGGGACAGCCAGGGCACCCCCTGGGCACCCCAGGGCCAGTCAGGGCACCCCCAGGGACACCGAGGGGACAGCCAGGGCACTGGAGGGACAGCCAGTGGACCCCCAGGGACACCTAGGGCGCCCCCGGGGCACCCTAGGAACAGCCAGGGCCCCCCCCAGGGACACCTAGGGGACAGTCAGGGCACTCCACGGACAGCCTGGGCACCCCCAGGGATACCTAGAGGCCAGCCAGGGCACCCCCAGGGACACCTAGGAGACAGCCAGGGCACCCCCAGGGACAGCCCGGGCACCCCCAGGGACACCTAGGGGACAGCCAGGGCACCCCAAGGGACACCTAGGGGACAGCCAAGGAACCCCAGGGACACCCTGTGCACCCCCAGGGACACCCCGGGCACACCCAGGGACACCAAGGGGACAGCCAGGGCACCCTAGGGACAGCCAGGGCACCCCCAGGGACACCTTGGGGACAGCCAGGGCACCCCAGGGACAGCCAGGGCACCCCCAGGGACACCTAGGGGACAGCCAGGGCACCCCAGGGACACCCAGGGCACCCCCAGGGACACCTAGGGGACAGCCAGGGCACCCCGAGGGACAAGAAGGGCACCCCCAGGGACACCTAGAGGACAGCCAGGGCCCCCCCAGGGAAGTTTAGGGGACAGCCAGGGCACTCCAGGGACACCCACGGCACCCCCAGGGACACCTACGGGACAGCCAGGGAACCCCAGTGACACCCTGTGCACCCCCAGGGACACCCAGGGCACCCCCAGGGACACCTACGGGACAGCCAGGGCACCCCCAGGGACGGCCAGGGCACACCCAGGGACACCTAGGGGACAGCCATGGAACCCCAGGGACACCGAGAGGCCAGGCAGGGCACCCCCAGGGACACCTTGGGGACAGACAGGGCACCCCAGGGACAGCCAGGGCACCCCCAGGGACACCCAGGGCACCCCCAGGGACACCTACGGGACAGCCAGGGAACCCCAGTGACACCCTGTGCACCCCCAGGGACACCCAGGGCACCCCCGGAGACCCCTAGGGGACAGGCAGGGCACCCCCAGGGACACCCAGGGCACCCCCAACGACACCTAGGGGACAGGCAGGGCAACCCCAGGGACACCAGAGCACCCCCAGGGCACCCCAGGGACCCACAGGGCACCACCAGGGACACCAAGGGGACAGCCAGGGCACCCCAGGGACACCCAGGGCACCCCCAGGGACACCTAGGGAACAGGCAGGGCACCCCCAAGGACACCTAGGAGACAGGCAGGGCACCCCCAGGGACACCGAGGGGAAAGCCAGGGCACCCCCAGGGACACCTAGGGGAAGGCAGGACACATCCAGGGACACCTAGGGGACAGCCAGGGCACCCCTAGGGACATGTAGGGGACAGCCAGGGCACTCCAGGGACACCCAGGGCACCCCCAGGGACACCTAGGAGACAGCCAGGGCACCCCCAGGGACACCCAGGGCACCCCCAGGGACACCTAGGGGACAGCCAGGGCACCCCCAGGGACACCCAGGGCACCCCCAGGGCCGCCTAAGGGACAGCAAGGGCACCCCATGGACAGCGAGGGCACGCCCAGGGACACCTAGGGGACAGCCAGGGCACCCCAGGGACACCCAGGGCACCCCCAGGGCCGCCTAGGGGACCTCTAGGGCACCCTAGGGACAGGTACGGGACAGTCAGGGAACCCCAGTGACACCCTGTGCACCCCCAGGGACATCCAAGGCACCCCCAGGGACACCCAGGGCCCCCCCAGGGACACCAAGGGCACAGACAGGGCACCCTAGGGACAGCCAGGGCACCCCCAAGGACACCTAGGGGACAGGCAGGCCACCCCCGGGGACACCGAGGGGACAGCCAGGGCACCCCCAGGGACACCTAGGGGACAGGCAGGGCACCCCCAGAGACCCCTAGGGGACAGCCAGGGCACCCCGAGGGACACCAGGGCACCCCCAGGGACACCTAGGGGACAGCCAGGGCACCCCCAGGGACACCGAGGGGACACGCAGAGCACCCCCAGGGACACCTAGGGCACAGCCAGGGCCCCCCCAAGGACAGCTAGGGGACAGGCAGGGCACCCCCAGGGACACCTAGGGGACAGGCATGGCACCCCCAGGGACACCTAGGGGACAGCCAGGGCCCCCCCAAGGACAGCTAGGGGACAGGCAGGGCACCCCCACGGACACCGAGGGGACAGCCAGGGCACCCCCAGGGACACGTAGAGGACAGCCATGGCACCCTAGGGACAGCTAGGGGACAGCCAGGGCACCCCCAGGGACACCAAGGGGACAGCCAGAGCACCCCAAGGACAGCCAGGGCACCCCCAGGGACACCCATGGCACCCTCAGGGACACCTACGGGACAGCAAGGGCACCCCCAGGGACACCCTGGGCACCCCCAGGGACACCGAGGGGACAGCCAGGGCACCCCCAGGGACACCTAGGGCACAGCCAGGGCACCCTAGGGACAGCCAGGGCACCCTCCGGGATACCGAGGGCACAGCCAGGGCACCCCCAGGGACACCTAGGGGACAGCCAGGGCATCCCCAGGGACACACAGGGCACCCCCAGGGACACCTAGGGGACAGCCAGGGCATCCCCAGGGACACACAGGGCACCCCCAGGGCCGCCTAGGGGACAGCCAGGGCACCCCAGGGACAGCGAGGGCACCCCCAGGGACAGCCAGGGCACCCCCAGGGACACTGACAAGACAGCCAGGGCACCCCAGGGACACTGACGAGACAGCCAGGGCACCCCAGGGACACCTAGGGGACAGGCAGGGCACCTCCAGGGACAGCCAGGCCACCCCGAGGGACACCTAAGTGACAGCCAGGGCACCCCAGGGACACCTAGGGACAGTCAGTGCACCCCAGGGACACCCAGGGCACCCCCAGGGACACCCAGGGCACCCCCAGTGACACCGAGGGCAAAGCCAGGGCACCCTAGGGACAGCCAGGGCACCCCCAGGGACACCTAAGGGACAGGCAGGGCACCTCCAGGGACAGCCAGGGTACCCCCAGGGCACCCCAGGGACACCCAGGGCACCCTCAGGGACACCTAGGGACAGTCAGGGCACCCCAGGGACACCTAGGGGACAGCCAGGGCGCCCTAGGGACAGCCAGGGCACCCCGAGGGACACCTAAGTGACAGCCAGGGCACCCCAGGGACATCGAGGGACAGCCAGGAACCCCCTGGGACAGCCAGCTCACCCCCACGGCCGCCTCCACCTCCAGGAGCTATCAAAACCCTCCTCAGGTTCTTTGATGCCTCAAATGGGCCGCCCAAACCTCCCGAATACCCCCCAAAGCACCCAAAGCAGCCCCCAGGACTCCCCCCAGACCCCCCACAACCCAAAAACCCCCTCCACGACAACTCAGGACCCCCAGGATCCCCCCAAATCCGCGCCCCCCTCACCCTGAGGTCCCGTTTGAGCCGCTCCACGTTGCGGACAGGCACCAGCTCATCAAGCCCCAAGCACCAACACCTGCGGGACTGGGATGGACTGAGAGCACTGGGAGGGTGACCAGAGAAACCTGGGATGGACGAAGAGTGGACTGGGATGAACTGGGATGAACTGGCAGGCGTGTGGGGGTCCATGGTGGCCACTCGGTGCCTTACTGGTCTATACTGGGATGGGTCGGATGGCCTCAGGGGAGGGGGTGAGGCCACAATGGTCCGGACTGGGAGGGGAGCCACCATGGCGCCGGAGGCGGAGTCGAGGATACGAGCGAGGCAGGGACACCTAGGGGACAGCCAGGGAACCCCAGGGACACCCTGGGCACCCCCAGGGACACCTAATGCACCCCCAGGGACACCTAGGGGACAGCCAGGGAACCCCAGGGACACCCTGTGCACGCCCAGGGACACCCAGGGCACACCCAGGGACACCTATGGGACAGCCAGGGCACCCTAGGGACAGCCAGGGCACCCCCAGGGACACCGAGGGCACAGCCAGGGCACCCCCAGGGACACCGAGAGGACAGGCAGGGCACCCCCAGGGACACCCAGGGCACCCCCAGGGACACCTAGGGGACAGCCAGGGCACCCCAGGGACAGCGAGGGCACCCCCAGGGACACCCAGGGCACCCCCAGGGACACTTAGGGGACAGCCAGGGAACCCCCAGAGACCCCCAGGGGACAGCCAGGGCAGCCCAGTGACACCCTGTGCACCCCCAGGGACATCCAGGGCCCCCCCAGGGAAACCAAGGGGACAGCCAGGGAACCCCAGGGACAGCCAGGGCACCCCCAGGGACACCTAGGGGACAGCCAGGGAACCACAAGGACAGCCAGGGCACCCCCAGGGACACCTAGGGGACAGCCAGGGCACCCCAGGGACACGCAGGGCGCCCACAGGGACACCTAGGGGACAGCCAGGGCCCCCCCCAGGGACACCAAGGGGACAGCCAGGGCAACCCAGGGACACCCAGGGCACCCCCAGGGACACCTAGGGGACAGGCAGGGCACCCCCAGGGACACCTAGGGGACAGCCAGGGCCCCCCCCAGGGACACCAAGGGGACAGCCAGGGCACCCCAGGGACACCCAGGGCATCCCCAACGACACCTAGGGGACAGGCAGGGCACCCCCAGGGACACCTAGGGGACAGGCAGGGCACCCCCAGGGACACCTAGGGGAAGGCAAGACACCCCAGGGACAGCCAGGGCACCCCCAGGGACACCTAGGGGACCTCCTGTGCACCCTCAGGGACACCCAGGGCACCCCCAGGGCCACCAAGGGGACAGCCAGGGCACCCCAGGGACAGCGAGGGGAAATCCAGGGCACCCCCAGGGACACCTAGGGGAAGGCAGGACACCCCCAGGGACACCTAGGGGACAGCCAGGGCACCCCCAGGGACATTTAGGGGTCAGCCAGGGCACTCCAGGGACACCCAGGACACCCCCAGGGACACCAAGGGGACAGGCAGGGCACCCCCAGGGACACTGACATGACAGCCAGGGCACCCCCAGAGACCCCTAGGGGACAGCCAGGGCACTCCAGGGACTGCCAGGGCACCCCCAGGGACACCTAGGGGACAGCCAGGGCACCCCGAGGGACACCAGGGCACCCCCAGGGACACCTAGGGGACAGCCAGGGCACCCTAGGGACAGCCAGGGCACCCCCAGGGACACCAAGGGCACAGCCAGGGCACCCTAGGGACAGCCAGGGCACCCCCAGGGACACCTAGGGCACAGCCAGGGCACCCTCAGGGACACCGAGGGCACAGCCAGGGCCCCCACAGGGACACCCAGGGCACCCCCAGGGACACCTAGGGGACAGGTAGGGCACCCCCAGGGACACCCAGGGCACCCCCAACGACACCTAGGGGACAGGCAGGGCACCCACAGGGACACCTAGGGGACAGGCAGGGCACCTCCAGGGACACCTAGGGGACAGGCAGGGCACCCCCAGGGACACCTAGGGCACAGCCAGGGCCCCCCCCAGGGACACCAAGGGGACAGCCAGGGCACCCCAGGGACACCCATAGCACCCCCAGGGACACCTAGGGGACAGGCAGGGCACCCCCAGGGACACCCAGGGCACCCCCAACGACACCTAGGGGACAGGCAGGGCACCCCCAGGGACACCTAGGGGACAGGCAGGGCACCCCCAGGGACACCTAGGGGAAGGCAGGACACCCCAGGGACAGCCAGGGCACCCCCAGGGCCACCAAGGGGACAGCCAGGGCACCCCAGGGACAGCGAGGGGAAAGCCAGGGCACCCCCAGGGACACCTAGGGGAAGGCAGGACACCCCCAGGGACACCTAGGGGACAGCCAGGGCACCCCCAGGGACATTTAGGGGTCAGCCAGGGCACTCCAGGGACACCCAGGACACCCCCAGGGACACCAAGGGGACAGGCAGGGCACCCCCAGGGACACTGACGGGACAGCCAGGGCACCCCCAGAGACCCCTAGGGGACAGCCAGGGAACTCCCAGGGACACTCTGGGCACCCACAGGGACACCTTGGGGACAGCCAGGTCACTCCAGGGACACCCAGGGCACCCCCAGGGACACCTAGGGGACAGCCAGGGCACCCTAGGGACAGCCAGGGCACCCCCAGGGACACCTAGGGGACAGCCAGGACACCCTAGGGACAGCCAGGGCACCCCCAGGGACACCTAGGGGACAGCCAGGGCACCCCCAGGGACAGGCAGGGTACCCCCAGGGACACCTAGGGGAAAACCAGGACACCCCCAGGGACACCTAGCGGACAGCCAGGGCACCCCCAGGGACATTTAGGGGACAGCCAGGGCACTCCAGGGACACCCAGGGCACCCCCAGGGACACCCAGGGGACCCCCAGGGACACAAAGGGCACAGCCAGGGCACCCTCAGGGACACCGAGGGCACAGCCAGGGCCCCCACAGGGACACCCAGCGCACCCCCAGGGACACCTAGGGGACAGGTAGGGCACCCCCAGGGACACCCAGGGCACCCCCAACGACACCTAGGGGACAGGCAGGGCACCCCCAGGGACATCTAGGGGACACGCAGGGCACCCCCAGGGACACTGAAGGGACAGCCAGGGCACCCCCATAGACCCCTAGGGGACAGCCAGGGCAGCCCAGGGACACTCAGGGCACCCCCAGGGACACCTAGGGGACTTCCAGGGAATCCCAGGGACACGTACGGGACAGCCAGGGAACTCCAGTGACACCCTTTGCACCCCCAGGGACACCCAGGGCCCCCCCAGGGACACCTAGGGGACAGCCAGGGGACCCCCAGGGACATTTAGGGGAAAGCCAGGGCACTCCAGGGACACCCAGGGCAGCCCC
The DNA here is from genome assembly GCF_029207755.1 of Chamaea fasciata. Classification (NCBI taxonomy): domain Eukaryota; kingdom Metazoa; phylum Chordata; class Aves; order Passeriformes; family Sylviidae; genus Chamaea; species Chamaea fasciata. The sequence continues at coordinate 20,531 of NW_027094596.1, forward strand.
AGGGACACAAAGGGCACAGCCAGGGCACCCTAGGGACAGCCTGGGCACCCCCAGGGACACCTAGGGCACAGCCAGGGCACCCTCAGGGACACCGAGGGCACAGCCAGGGCCCCCACAGGGACACCCAGGGCACCCCCAGGGACACCTAGGGGACCCCCTGGGAACCCAAGGGACAGCCAGGGCACCCCCAGGGACACCTAGGGGACAGCCAGGGCACCCCAGGGACACGCAGGGCACTCCCAGGGACACCTAGGGGACAGCCAGGGCCCCCCCCAGGGACAAAAAGGGGACAGCCATGGTACCCCAGGGACACCAGGGCACCCCCAGGGACACCTAGGGGACAGCCAGGGCACCCTAGGGACAGCCAGGGCACCCCCAGGGACACCAAGGGCACAGCCAGGGCACCCTAGGGACAGCCAGGGCACCCTCAGGGACACCGAGGGCACAGCCAGGGCCCCCACAGGGACACCCAGGGCACCCCCAGAGACACCTAGGGGACAAGTAGGGCACCCCCAGGGACACCCAGGGCACCCCCAACGACACCTAGGGGACAGCCAGGGCACCCCCAGAGACCCCTAGGGGACAGCCAGGGCAGCCCAGTGACACCCTGTGCACCCTCAGGGACACCCAGGGCCCCCCCAGGGACACCTAGGGGACAGCCAGGGAACCCCAGGGACAGCCAGGGCACCCCCAGGGACACCTAGGGGACAGCCAGGGAACCCCAGGGACAGCCAGGGCACCCCCAGGGACACCTAGGGGACAGCCAGGGCACCCCAGGGACACGCAGGGCACCCACAGGGACACCTAGGGGACAGCCAAGGCCCCCCCCAGGGACACCAAGGGGACAGCCAGGGCAACCCAGGGACACCCAGGGCACCCCCAGGGACACCTAGGGGACAGGCAGGGCACCCCCAGGGACACCTAGGGGACAGTCAGGGCCCCCCCCAGGGACACCAAGGGGACAGCCAGGGCACCCCAGGGACACCCAGGGCACCCCCAGAGACACCCAGGGCACCCCTAACGACACCTAGGGGACAGGCAGGTCACCCCCAGGGACACCTAGGCGACAGGCAGGGCACCCCCAGGGACACCTAGGGGAAGGCAGGACACCCCAGGGACAGCCAGGGCACTCCAGGGACACCCAGGACACCCCCAGGGACACCAAGGGGACAGGCAGGGCACCCCCAGGGACAGTGACGGGACAGCCACGGCACCCCCGGAGACCCCTAGGGGACAGCCAGGGCACTCCAGGGACTGCCAGGGCACCCCCAGGGACACCTAGGGGACAGCCAGGGTACCCCGAGGGACACCAGGGCACCCCCAGGGACACCTAGGGGACAGCCAGGGCACCCTAGGGACAGCCAGGGCACCCCCAGGGACACCAAGGGCACAGCCAGGGCACCCTAGGTACAGCCAGGGCACCCCCAGGGACACCTAGGGCACAGCCAGGGCACCCTCAGGGACACCGAGGGCACAGCCAGCGCCCCCACAGGGACACCCAGGGCACCCCCAGGGACACCTAGGGGACAGGTAGGGCACCCCCAGGGACACCCAGGGCACCCCCAACGACACCTAGGGGACAGGCAGGGCACCCACAGGGACACCTAGGGGACAGGCAGGGCACCTCCAGGGACACCTAGGGGACAGGCAGGGCACCCCCAGGGACACCTAGGGCACAGCCAGGGCCCCCCCCAGGGACACCAAGGGGACAGCCCGGGCACCCCAGGGACACCCAGAGCACCCCCAGGGACACCTAGGGGACAGGCAGGGCACCCCCAGGGACACCCAGGGCACCCCAACGACACCTAGGGGACAGGCAGGGCACCCCCAGGGACACCTAGGGGACAGGCAGGGCACCCCCAGGGACACCTAGGGGAAGGCAGGACACCCCAGGGACAGCCAGGGCACCCCCAGGGCCACCAAGGGGACAGCCAGGGCACCCCAGGGACAGCGAGGGGAAAGCCAGGGCACCCCCAGGGACACCTAGGGGAAGGCAGGACACCCCCAGGGAAACCTAGGGGACAGCCAGGGCACCCCCAGGGACATTTAGGGGTCAGCCAGGGCACTCCAGGGACACCCAGGACACCCCCAGGGACACCAAGGGGACAGGCAGGGCACCCCCAGGGACACTGACGGGACAGCCAGGGCACCCCCAGAGACCCCTAGGGGACAGCCAGGGAACTCCCAGGGACACTCAGGGCACCCACAGGGACACCTTGGGGACAGCCAGGTCACTCCAGGGACACCCAGGGCACCCCCAGGGACACCTAGGGGACAGCCAGGGCACCCTAGGGACAGCCAGGGCACCCCCAGAGACACCTAGGGGACAGCCAGGGCCCCCCCAGGGACACCTAGGGGACAGGCAGGGCACCCCCAGGGACAGGCAGGGCACCCTCAGGGACACCTAGGGTAAAACCAGGACACCCCCAGGGACACCTAGGGGACAGCCAGGGCACCCCCAGGGACATTTAGGGGACAGCCAGGGCACTCCAGGGACACCCAGGGCACCCCTAGGGACACCCAGGGGACCCCCAGGGACACAAAGGGCACAGCCAGGGCACCCTAGGGACAGCCAGGGCACCCCAGGGACACCTAGGGCACAGCCAGGGCACCCTCAGGGACACCGAGGGCACAGCCAGGGCCCCCACAGGGACACCCAGGGCACCCCCAGGGACACCTAGGGGACAGGTAGGGCACCCCCAGGGACACCCACGGCACCCCCAACGACACCTAGGGGACAGGCAGGGCACCCCCAGGGACATCTAGGGGACACGCAGGGCACCCCCAGGGACACTGAAGGGACAGCCAGGGCACCCCCATAGACCCCTAGGGGACAGCCAGGGCAGCCCAGGGACACTCAGGGCACCCCCAGGGACACCTAGGGGACTTCCAGGGAATCCCAGGGACACGTACGGGACAGCCAGGGAACCCCAGTGACACCCTTTGCACCCCCAGGGACACCCAGGGCCCCCCCAGGGACACCTAGGGGACAGCCAGGGCACCCCCAGGGACATTTAGGGGACAGCCAGGGCACTCCAGGGACACCCAGGGCACCCCCAGGGACACAAAGGGGACAGCCAGGGAACCCAAGGGACAGCCAGGACACCCCCAGGGACACCTAGGGGACAGCCAGGGCACCTCAGGGACACGCAAGGCACTCCCAGGGACACCTAGGGGACAGCCAGGGCCCCCCCCAGGGACACCTAGGGGACAGCCAGGGCACCCTAGGGACAGCCAGGGCACCCCCAGGGACACCAAGGGCACAGCCAGGGCACCCCCAGGGACACCGAGGGCACAGCCAGGGCCCCCACAGGGACACCCAGGGCACCCCCAGAGACACCTAGGGGACAGGCAGGGCACCCACATGGACACCTAGGGGACAGGCAGGGCACCCCCAGGGACACTGAAGGGACAGCCAGGGCACCCCCAGAGACCCCTAGGGGACAGCCAGGGCAGCCCAGTGACACCCTGTGCACCCTCAGGGACACCCAGGGCCCCCCCAGGGACACCTAGGGGACAGCCAGGGAACCCCAGGGAGAGCCAGGGCACCCCCAGGGACACCTAGGGGACAGCCAGGGAACCCCAGGGACAGCCAGGGCACCCCCAGGGACACCTAGGGGACAGCCAGGGCACCCCAGGGACACGCAGGGCACCCACAGGGACACCTAGGGGACAGCCAAGGCCCCCCCCAGGGACACCAAGGGGACAGCCAGGGCAACCCAGGGACACCCAGGGCACCCCCAGGGACACCTAGGGGACAGGCAGGGCACCCCCAGGGACACCTAGGGGACAGCCAGGGCCCCCCCCAGGGACACCAAGGGGACAGCCAGGGCACCCCAGGGACACCCAGGGCACCCCCAGGGACACCCAGGGCACCCCCAGGGACACCCAGGGCACCCCCAACGACACCTAGGGGACAGGCAGGTCACCCCCAGGGACACCTAGGGGACAGGCAGGGCACCCCCAGGGACACCTAGGGGAAGGCAGGACACCCCAGGGACAGCCAGGGCACCCCCAGGGACACCTAGGGAACCTCCAGGGCACCCCCAGGGACACCCAGGGCACCCCCAGGGCCACCAAGGGGACAGCCAGGGCACCCCAGGGACAGCGAGGGGAAAGCCAGGGCACCCCCAGGGACACCTAGGGGAAGGCAGGACACCCCCAGGGACACCTAGGGGACAGCCAGGGCACCCCCAGGGACATTTAGGGGTCAGCAAGGGCACTCCAGGGACACGCAGGACACCCCCAGGGACACCAAGGGGACAGGCAGGGCACCCCCAGGGACACTGACGGGACAGCCAGGGCACCCCCAGAGACCCCTAGGGGACAGCCAGGGCACTCCCAGGGACACTCTGGGCACCCACAGGGACACCTTGGGGACAGCCAGGTCACCGCAGGGACACCCAGGGCACCCCCAGGGACACCTAGGGGACAGCCAGGGCCCCCCCAGGGACACCTAGGGGACAGCCAGGGCACCCCCAGGGACACCTAGGGGACAGCCAGGGCCCCCCAGGGACACCTAGGGGACAGCCAGGGCACCCCCAGGGACAGGCAGGGCACCCCCAGGGACACCTAGGGGACAACCAGGACACCCCCAGGGACACCTAGGGGACAGCCAGGGCACCCCCAGGGACATTTAGGGGACAGCCAGGGCACTTCAGGGACACCCAGGGCACCCCCAGGGACACCCAGGGGACCCCCAGGGACACAAAGGGCACAGCCAGGGCACCCTAGGGACAGCCAGGGCACCCCCAGGGACACCTAGGGCACAGCCAGGGCACCCTCAGGGACACCGAGGGCACAGCCAGGGCCCCCACAGGGACACCCAGGGCACCCCCAGGGACACCTAGGGGACAGGTAGGGCACCCCCAGGGACACCCAGGGCACCCCCAACGACACCAAGGGGACAGTCAGGGCACCCCCAGGGACACCTAGGGGACACGCAGGGCACCCCCAGGGACACTGAAGGGACAGCCAGGGCACCCCCATAGACCCCTAGGGGACAGCCAGGGCAGCCCAGGAACACTCAGGGCACCCCCAGGGACACCTAGGGGACTTCCAGGGAATCCCAGGGACACGTACGGGACAGCCAGGGAACCCCAGTGACACCCTTTGCACCCCCAGGGACACCCAGGGCCCCCCAAGGGACACCTAGGGGACAGCCAGGGAACCCGAGGGACAGCCAGGGCACCCCCAGGGACACCTAGGGGACAGCCAGGGAACCCCAGGGACAGCCAGGGCACCCCCATGGACACCTAGGGGACAGCCAGGGCACCCCAGGGACACGCAGGGCACCCCCAGGGACACCTAGGGGACAGCCAGGGCCCCCCCCAGGGACACCAAGGGGACAGCCAGGGCACCCCAGGGACACCCAGGGCACCCCCAGGGACACCTAGGGGACAGGCAGGGCACCCCCAGGAACACCTAGGGGACAGCCAGGGCCCCCCCCAGGGACACCAAGGGGACAGCCAGGGCACCGCAGGGACACCCAGGGCACCCCCAGGGACACTTAGGGGACAGCCAGGGCACCCTAGGGACAGCCAGGGCACCCCCAGGGACACCTAGGGGACAGCCAGGGCCCCCCCAGGGACACCTAGGGGACAGCCAGGGCACCCCCAGGGACAGGCAGGGCACCCCCAGGGACACCTAGGGGACAACCAGGACACCCCCAGGGACACCTAGGGGACAGCCAGGGCACCCCCAGGGACATTTAGGGGACAGCCAGGGCACTCCAGGGACACCCAGGGCACCCCCAGGGACACCCAGGGGACCCCCAGGGACACCCAGGGCACCCCCAACGACACCTAGGGGACAGGCAGGTCACCCCCAGGGACACCTAGGAGACAGGCAGGGCACCCCCAGGGACACCTAGGGGAAGGCAGGACACCCCAGGGACACCCAGGGCATTCCCAGGGACACCTAGGGGACAGGCAGGGCACCCCCAGGAACACCTAGGGGACAGCCAGGGCCCCCCCCAGGGACACCAAGGGGACAGCCAGGGCACCCCAGGGACACGCAGGGCACCCCAAGTGACACCTAGGGGACAGGCAGGGCACCCCCAGGGACACCCAGGGCACCCCCAACGACACCTAGGGGACAGGCAGGGCACCCCCAGGGACACCTAGGGGACAGGCAGGGCACCCCCAGGGACACCTAGGGGAAGGCAGGACACCCCAGGGACAGCCAGGGCACCCCCAGGGGCATTTAGGGGACACCCAGGGCACCCTAGGGACACCTAGGGGACAGCCAGGGTACCCCCAGTGACACCCAGGGCACCCCCAGGGACACCTAGGGGACAGCCAGGGCACTCCCAGGGACACCCAGGGCACTCCCAGGGACACCTAGGGGACAGGCAAGGCACCCCAGGGACACCTAGGTGACAGGAAAGGCCCCCCAGGGACACCTAGGGGACAGCCAGGGACCCCCAGGGACACCTATGGGACAGGCAGGGCACCCCCAGGGACACCGAGGGGACACCCAGGGCACCCCCAGGGACACCAAGGGTACAGCCAGAGCACCCCAAGGACAGCCAGGGCACCCACAGGCACACCTAGGGGACAGCCAGGGCACCCCCAGGGACACCCAGGGCACCCCCAGGGACACCTAGGGGACCTCCAGGGAACCCCAGGGACAGGTACGGGACAGCCAGGGAACCCCAGTGACACCCAGTGCACCCCCAGGGACATCCAGGGCACCCCCATGGACACCTAGGGGACAGCCAGGGAACCCCAGGGACACCCAGGGCACCCCCATGGACACCGAGGGCACCCCCAGGGACACCTAGGGGACAGCCAGGGCATCCCCAGGGACACCCAGGGCACCCCAGGGACACCTAAGGGACACCCAGGGCACCCCAGGGACACCCAGGGCACCCCCAGGGACACCTAGGGGACAGGCAGGGCACCCCCAGGGACACCGAGGGGAAAGCCAGGGCACCCCCAGGGACACGAAGGGGACAGCAAGGCCACCCTTAGGGACAGCCAGGGCACCCCCAGGGACACGAAGGGCACAGCAAGGGCACCCCCAGGGACAGCCAGGGCTCCCCCAGGGACAGCCAGGGCACCCCCAGGGACACCTAGGGGACAGCCAGTGCACCCCAGGGCCACCTAGGTGACAGCCAGGGCACCCAGAGGAACAGGGAGGGCACCCCCAGGGACACCTAGAGGACAGCCAGGACCCCCCAGGGACATCCAGGGCACCCCCAGGGACACCTAGGGGACAGCCAGAGCACCCCAGGGACACCCAGGGCAGCCCCAGGGACACCTAGGGGACCTCCAGGGCACCCCCAGGGACACGTACGGGACAGCCAGGGAACCCCAGTGACACCCTGTGCACCCCCAGGGACACCCAGGGCACCCCCAGGGACACCTAGGGGACAGCCAGGGCAGCCCAGGGACACCCAGGGCACCCCCATGGACACCTAGGGCACTCCCAGAGACACTGAGGGCACAGCCAGGGCACCCTAGGGACAGCCAGGGCACCCCCAGGGACACCTAGGGGATAGCCAGGGCACCCCCAGGGACACCTAGGGGACAGGAAGGGCACCCCCAGGGACACCTAGGGGACAGCCAGGGCCCCCCCAGGGACACCTAGGTCACAGCCAGAGCACCCTGGGGACAGCCAGGGCACCCCCAAGGACACCTAGGGGACACGCAGGGCACCCCCAGGGACACCTAGGGGACAGCCAGGGCACCCTAGGGACAGCCAGGGCACCCCCAGAGACACCGAGGGCACAGCCAGGGCACCCTGGGGACAGCCAGGGCACCCCCAGGGACACCTAGGGGACAGGCAGGTCACCCACAGTGACACCTAGGGGACAGCCAGAGCACACCAGGGCACCCCAGGGACAGCAAGGGCACCCCCAGGGACAGCTAGGGGACAGCCAGGGCACCCCCAGGGACACCAAGGGGAAAGCCAGAGCACCCCAAGGACAGCCTGGGCACCCCCAGGGACACCAAGGGGACAGCCAGGGCACCCCCATGGACACCTAGGGGACAGCCAGGGCACCCCAGGGACACCCAGGGCACCCACAGAGACACCTACGGGACAGCAAGGGCACCCCCAGGGACACCATGGGCACCCCCAGGGACACGTAGGGGACAGCCAGGGCACCCCAGGGACACCCTGGGCACCCCCAGGGACACCTAGGGGACAGCCAGGGCACCCTAGGGACAGCCAGGGCACCCCCAGGGACACCAAGAGCACAGCCAGGGCACCCTAGGGACAGCCAGGGCACCCCCAGGGACACTGACGGGACAGCCAGGGCACCCCAGGGACACCAAGGAGACAGGCAGGGCACCCCCAGAGACCCCAAGGGGTCAGCCAGGGCACCCCCAGGGACACCAGGGCACCCCCAGGGCACCCCAGGGACCCACAGGGCACCCCCAGGGACACCTAGGGGACAGGCAGGGCACCCCCAGGGACACCCAGGGCACCCCCAACGACACCTAGAGGACAGGCAGGGCACCCCCAGGGACACTCTGGGCACCCACAGGGACACCGAGGGGACAGCCGGAGAACCCCCAGGGACACCGAGGGCACAGCAAGGGCACCCTAGGGACAGCCAGGGCACCCCCTGGGACACCTAGGGGACACCCAGGGCACCCCCAGGGAGACCTAGGGGACAGCCAGGGCACTCCAGGGACAGCCAGGGCACCCCCAGGGACACGTAGGGGACAGGCAGGGAACCGCAGGGACACCCTGGGCACCCCCAGGGACACCTAGGGGACAGCCGGGGAACCCCAGGGACACCCTGGGAACCCCCAGGGACACCTAGGGGACAGCCAGGGAACCCCAGGGACAGCCAGGGCATCATAAGGGACACCTAGGAGACAGCCAGGGCCCCCCCAGGGACACCTAGGAGACAGCCAGGGCACCCCCAGGGACACCTAGGGGACAGCCAGGGCACCCCCAGGGACACCTAGGGGACAGCCAGGGCCCCCCCAGGGACACCTAGGGGACAGCCAGGGCATTCCAGGGACACCCAGGGCACCCCCAGGGACACCCAGGAGACAGCCAGGGCACCCCCAGGGACACCTAGGGGACAGCCAGGGCACCCCGAGGGACAGGGACGGCACCCCCAGGGACACCTAGAGGACAGCCAGGGCCCCCCCAGGGACATTTAGGGGACAGCCAGGGCACTCCAGGGACACCCAGGGCACCCCCAGGGACACCTACGGGACAGCCAGGGAACCCCAGGGACACCCTGTGCACCCCCAGGGACACCCAGGGCACCCCCAGGGACACGTACGGGACAGCCAGGGAACCCCAGTGACACCCTGTGCACCCCAGGGACACCCAGGGCACCCCCAGGGACACCTACGGGACAGCCAGGGCACCCTAGGGACAGCCAGGGCACCCCCAGGGACACCAAGAGCACAGCCAGGGCACCCTAGGGACAGCCAGGGCACCCCCAGGGACACTGACGGGACAGCCAGGGCACCCCAGGGACACCAAGGGGACAGGCAGGGCACCCCCAGAGACACTGAGGGCACAGCCAGGGCACCCTAGGGACAGCCAGGGCACCCCCAGGGACACCTCTGGGACAGCCAGGGCACCCTAGGGACAGCCAGGGCACCCCCAGGGACACCGAGGGGACAGGCAGGGCACCCCCAGAGACACTGAGGGCACAGCCAGGGCACCCTAGGGACAGCCAGGGCACCCCCAGGGACACCTCTGGGACAGCCAGGGCACCCTAGGGACAGCCAGGGCACCCCCAAGGACACCTAGGGGACACGCAGAGCACCCCCAGGGACACCTAAAGCACAGCCAGGGCACCCTAGGGACAGCCAGGGCACCCCCAGGGACACCTCAGGGACAGGCAGGTCACCCCCAGGGACACCTAGGGGACAGGCATGGCACCCCCAGGGACACCTAGGGGACAGCCAGGGCCCCCCCAAGGACACTTAGGGGACAGGCAGGGCACCCCCAGGGACACCGAGGGGACAGCCAGGGCACCTCCAGGGACACGTAGAGGACAGCCATGGCACCCCAGGGACAGCCAGGGCACCCCCAGTGACACCTAGGGGTCAGCCAGGGCACCCCCAGGGACACCGAGGGGACAGCCAGGGCACCCCCAGGGACACCGAGGGGACAGGCAGGGCACGCCCAGGGCCACGTAGGGCATAGCCAGCGCACCCCAGGGACAACCAGGGCACCCCCAGGGACACCAAGGGGACAGCCAGGGCACCCTAGGGACAGCCAGGGCAACCCCAGGGCCACCTAGGGCATAGCCAGGGCACCCCAGGGACACCCAGGGCACCCCCAGGGACACCGAGGGGAAAGCCAGGGCACCCTAGGGACAGCCAGGGCACCCCCAGGGACACCTAGGGGACAGCCAGGGCACCCCCAGGGACAGCCAGGGCACCCCCAGCGACACCAAGAGCACAGCCAGGGCACCCTAGGGACAGCCAGGGCACCCCCAGGGACACCCAGGGCACCCCCAGGGACACCTAGGGGACAGCCAGGGCACCCTAAAGACAGCCAGGGCACCCCCAGGGACACCAAGGGCACAGCCAGGGCCCCCACAGGGACAACCAGGGCACCCCCAACGACACCTAGGGGACAGGCAGGGCACCCCCAGTGACACCTAGGGGAGAGGCATGGCACCCCCAGGGACACTGAAGGGACAGCCAGGGCACCCCCATAGACCCCTAGGGGACAGCCAGGGCAGCCCAGGGACACTCAGGGCACCCCCAGGGACACCTAGGGGACCTCCAGGGAATCCCAGGGACACGTACGGGACAGCCAGGGAACCCCAGTGACACCCTTTGCACCCCCAGGGACACCCAAGGCCCCCCCAGGGACACCTAGGGGACAGACAGGGAACCCCAGGGACAGCCAGGGCACCCCCAGGGACACCTAGGGGACAGCCAGGACACCCCAGGGATAGCGAGGGCACCCCCAGGGACACCTAGGGCACCCCCAGGGACATCTAGGGGAAGGCAGGACACCCCCAGGGACACCTAGGGGACAGCCAGGGCACCCCCAGGGACATTTAGGGGTCAGCCAGGGCACTCCAGGGACACCCAGGACACCCCCAGGGACACCAAGGGGACAGGCAGGGCACCCCCAGGGACACCAAATGCACCCCCAGGGACACCTAGGGGAAGGCAGGACACCCCCAGGGACACCTAGGAGACAGCCAGGGCATCCCCAGGGACATTTAGGGGTCAGCCAGGGCACTCCAGGGACACCAAGGGGACAGGCAGGGCCCCCACAGGGACAACCAGGGCACCCCCAGGGACACCTAGGGGACAGGTAGGGCACCCCCAGGGACACCCAGGGCACCCCCAACGACACCTAGGGGACAGGCAGGGCACCCCCAGTGTCACCTAGGGGAGAGGCAGGGCACCCCCAGGGACACCGAGGGGACAGCCAGGGACACCTAGGGGACAGCCAGGGCACCCCCAGGGACACCTAGGGGACAGGAAGGGCACCCCCAGGGACACCTAGGGGACAGCCAGGGCCCCCCCAGGGACACCTAGGGGACAGCCAGGGCACTCCAGGGACAGCCAGGGCACCCCCAGGGACACCTAGGGGACAGCCAGGGCACCCACAGGGACACCAGGGCACCCCCAGGAACACCGAGGGCACAGCCAGGGCACCTTGGGGACAGCCAGGGCACCCCCAAGGACACCTAGGGGACACGCAGGGCACTCCCAGGGACACCTAGGGGACAGCCAGGGCACCCTGGGGACAGCCAGGGCACCCCAGGGACACCAAGGGGACAGCCAGGGCACCCCCATGGACACCTAGGGGACAGCCAGGGCACCCCAGGGACTCCCAGGGCACCCCCAGACACACCTACGGGACAGCAAGGGCACCCCCAGGGACACCCTGGGCACCCCCAGGGACACGTAGGGGACAGCCAGGGCACCCCAGGGACACCCTGGGCCCCCAGGGACACCAAGAGCACAGCCAGGGCACCCTAGGGACAGCCAGGGCACCCCCAGGGACACCAAGGGGACAGCCAGGGCACCCCAGAGACACCTAGGGCACAGCCAGGGCACCACCAGGGACACCTAGGGGACAGGCAGGGCACCCCCAGAGACCCCTAGGGGACAGGCAGGGCCCCCCCAGGGACACCCAGGGGACAGCCAGGGCACTCCAGGGACAGCCAGGGCACCCCGAGGGCACCCCAGGGACCCACAGGGCACCCCCTGGGACACCAAGGGGACAGCCAGGGCACCCCAGGGACACCCAGGGCACCCCCAACGACACCTAAAGGACAGGCAGGGCACCCCCAGGGACACTCTGGACACCCACAGGGACACCGAGGGGACAGCCAGGGCACCCACAGGGACACCTAGGGGACAGCCGGGGAACCCCCAGGGACACCAAGGGCACAGCAAGGGCACCCTAGGGACAGCCAGGGCACCCCCAGGGACACGTAGGGGACAGGAAGGGAACCGCAGGGACACCCTGGGCACCCCCAGGGACACCTAGGGGACAGCCAGGGAAACCCAGGGACACCCTGGGCACCCACACGGACACCTAGGGGACAGCCAGGGAACCCCAGGGACAGCCAGGGCATCATAAGGGACACCTAGGAGACAGCCAGGGCCCCCCCAGGGACACCTAGGAGACAGCCAGGGCCCCCCCAGGGACACCTAGGGGACAGCCAGGGCACTCCAGAGACAGCCAGGGCACCCCCAGGGACACCAACGGCACAGCCAGGGCACCCTAGGGACAGCCAGGGCACCCCCAGGGACACCTAGGGAACAGCCAGGGAGTCCCCAGGGACACCCAGGGCACCCCCAGGGACACCTAGAGGACAGCCAGGGCACCCCCAAGGACACCTATGGGACAGGCAGAGCAGCCCCAGGGACAGCTAGGGGACAGCCAGGGCCCCCCCAGGGACACCTAGGGGACAGCCAGGGCACTCCAGGGACAGCCAGGGCACCCCCAGGGACACCTATGGCACCCCCAGCGACAGCTAGGGGACAGCCAGGGCACCCTAGGGAAAGCCAGGGCACCCTCAGGGACACCTACGGGACAGCCAGGGTACCCCCAGGGACACCTAGTGGACAGCCAGGGCACCCCCAAAGACACCTAGGGGACAGCCAGGGCACTCCAGGGACAGCCAGGGCACCCCCAGGGACACCTAGGGGACAGCCAGGGCACCCCGAGGGACACCAGCGCACCCCCAGGGACACCTAGGTGACAGCCAGGGCACCCTAGGGACAGCCAGGGCACCCCCAGGGACACCAAGGGGACAGCCAAGGCACCCCCAGGGACACCGAGGGGACAGCCAGAGCACCCCAGGGACAGCCAGGGCACCCCCAGGGACACCTAGGGGACAGCCAGGGCACCCCCAGGGACACCTAAGGGACACCCTGGGCACCCCCTGGGACACCAAGGGGACCCCCAGGGACACGTAGGGGACAGCCAGGGCACCCCAGGGACAGCGAGGGCACCCCCAGGGACACCAAAGGGACAGCCAGGGCACCCCCAGGGACACCAGGGCACCCGCAGGGACACCTAGGGGACAGGCAGGGCCCCCCCCAGGGACACCAAGGGGACAGCCAGGGTACCCCAGGGACACCCAGGGCACCCCCAGGGACACCTAGGGGACAGGCAGGGCACCCCCAGGGACAGCCAGGGCACCCCCAACGACACCTAGGGGACAGGCAGGGCACCCCCAGGGACACCTAGGGGACAGGCAGGGCACCCCCAGGGACACCTAGGGGAAGGCAGGACACCCCAGGGACAGCCAGGGCACCCCCAGGGACACCTAGGGGACCTCCAGGGCACCCCCAGGGTCACCCAGGGCACCCCCAGGGCCACCAAGGGGACAGCCAGGGCACCCCAGGGACAGCGAGGGGAAAGCCAGGGCACCCCCAGGGACACCTAGGGGAAGGCAGGACACCCCCAGGGACACCTAGAGGACAGCCAGGGCACCCCCAGGGACATTTAGGGGTCAGCCAGGGTACTCCAGGGACACCCAGGACGCCCCCAGGGACACCAAGGTGACAGGCAGGCCAACCCTAGGGACATTGACGGGACAGCCAGGGCACCCACAGGGACACCTTGGGGACAGCCAGGGCACCCCAGGGACACCCAGGGCACCCCCAGGGACACCGAGGGGACAGCCAGGGCACCCTAGGGACAGCCAGGGCACCCCCAGGGACACCTAGGGGACAGCCAGGGCACCCCCAGGGACAGCCAGGGCACCCCCAGCGACACCAAGAGCACAGCCAGGGCACCCTAGGGACAGCCAGGGCACCCCCAGGGACACCAAGGGGACAGCCAGGGCACCACCAGGGACACCTAGGGGACAGGCAGGGCACCCCCAGAGACCCCTAGGGGACAGGCAGGGCCCCCCCAGGGACACCCAGGGGACAGCCAGGGCACTCCAGGGATAGCCAGGGCACCCCGAGGGCACCCCAGGGACCCACAGGGCACGCCCAGGGACACCAAGGGGACAGCCAGGGCACCCCAGGGACACCCAGGGCACCCCCAACGACACCTAAAGGACAGGCAGGGCACCCCCAGGGACACTCTGGACACCCACAGGGACACCGAGGGGACAGCCAGGGCACCCACAGGGACACCTAGGGGACAGCCGGGGAACCCCCAGGGACACCAAGGGCACAGCAAGGGCACCCTAGGGACAGCCAGGGCACCCCCAGGGACACGTAGGGGACAGGAAGGGAATCGCAGGGACACCCTGGGCACCCCCAGGGACAGCTAGGGGACAGCCAGGGAACCCCAGGGACACCCTGGGCACCCACACGGACACCTAGGGGACAGCCAGGGAACCCCAGGGACAGCCAGGGCATCATAAAGGACACCTAGGAGACAGCCAGGGCCCCCCCAGGGACACCTAGGGGACAGCCAGGGCACTCCAGAGACAGCCAGGGCACCCCCAGGGACACCAAGGGCACAGCCAGTGCACCCTAGGGACAGCCAGGGCACCCCCAGGGACACCTAGGGAACAGCCAGGGAGTCCCCAGGGACACCCAGGGCACCCCCAGGGACACCTAGAGGACAGCCAGGGCACCCCCAAGGACACCTAGGGGACAGGCAAGGCACCCCCAGGGACACCTAGGGGACAGCCAGGGCCCCCCCAGGGACACCTAGGGGACAGCCAGGGCACTCCAGGGACAGCCAGGGCACCCCCAGGGACACCTATGGCACCCCCAGCAACAGCTAGGGGACAGCCAGGGCACCCTAGGGAAAGCCAGGGCACCCCCAGGGACACCTAGGGGACAGCCAGGGTACCCCCAGGGACACCTAGTGGAAAGCCAGGGCACCCCCAAAGACACCTAGGGGACAGCCAGGGCACTCCAGGGACAGCCAGGGCACCCCCAGGGACACCTAGGGGACAGCCAGGGCACCCCGAGGGACACCAGCGCACCCCCAGGGACACCTAGGTGACAGCCAGGGCACCCTAGAGACAGCCAGGGCACCCCCAGGGACACCAAGGGGACAGCCAAGGCACCCCCAGGGACACCAAGGGGACAGGCAGGGGCCCCCCCAGGGACACTGACGGGACAGCCAGGGCACCCCCAGAGACCCCTAGGGGACAGTCAGAGCACTCCCAGGGACACTCTGGGCACCCACAGGGACAACTAGGGGACAGCCAGGGCACCCTTGGGACAGCCAGGGCACCCCCAGGGACACCCAGGGCACCCCCATGGACACCTAGTGGACAGGCAGGGCACCACCTGGGACACCTAGGAGACAGCCAGGGCACCCCCAGGGACACCAAGGGCACAGCCAGGGCACCCTCAGGGACACCGAGGGCACAGCCAGGGCCCCCACAGGGACAACCAGGGCACCCCCAGGGACACCTAGGGGACAGGTAGGGCACCCCCAGGGACACCCAGGGCACCCCCAACGACACCTAGGGGACAGGCAGGGCACCCCCAGTGACACCTAGGGGAGAGGCAGGGCACCCCCAGGGACACTGACGGGACAGCCAGGGCATCCCCAGAGACCCCTAGGGGACAGCCAGGGCACTCCCAGGGACACTCTGGGCACCCACACGGACACCTTGGGGACAGCCAAGGCACCCCAGGGACACCCAGGGCACCCCCAGGGACACCTAGCGGACAGCCAGGGCACCCTAGGGACAGCCAGAGCACCCCCAGGGACACATAGGGAACAGGCAGGGCCCCCCCAGGGACACCTAGGGGACAGCCAGGGCACCCCCAGGGACAGGCAGGGCACCCCCAGGGACACCTAGGGGACAGCCAGGACACTCCCAGGGACACCTAGGGGACAGCCAAGGCACCCCCAGGGACATTTAGTGGACAGCCAGGGCACTCCAGGGACACCCAGGGCACCCCCAGGGGACACCCAGGGGACCCCCAGGGACACCTAGGGGACAGCCAGGGCACCCCCAGGGACACCTAGGGGACAGGAAGGGCACCCCCAGGGACACCTAGGGGACAGCCAGGGCCCCCCCATGGACACCTAGGGGACAGCCAGGGCACTCCAGGGACAGCCAGGGTACCCCCAGGGACACCTAGGGGACAGCCAGGGCACCCACAGGGACACCAGGGCACCCCCAGGAACACCGAGGGCACAGCCAGGGCACCCTGGGGACAGCCAGGGCACCCCCAAGGACACCTAGGGGACACGCAGGGCACTCCCAGGGACACCTAGGGGACAGCCAGGGCACCCTAGGGACAGCCAGGGCACCCCAGGGACACCAAAGGGGACAGCCAGGGCACCCCCATGGACACCTAGGGGACAGCCAGGGCACCCCAGGGACTCCCAGGGCACCCCCAGAGACACCTACGGGACAGCAAGGGCACCCCCAGGGACACCCTGGGCACCCCCAGGGACACGTAGGGGACAGCCAGGGCACCCCAGGGACAGCCAGGGCACCCCCAGGGACACCAAGAGCACAGCCAGGGCACCCTAGGGACAGCCAGGGCACCCCCAGGGACACCAAGGGGACAGCCAGGGCACCCCAGAGACACCTAGGGCACAGCCCGGGCACCACCAGGGACACCTAGGGGACAGGCAGGGCACCCCCAGAGACCCCTAGGGGACAGGCAGGGCCCCCCCAGGGACACCCAGGGGACAGCCAGGGCACTCCAGGGACAGCCAGGGCACCCCGAGGGCACCCCAAGGACCCACAGGGCACCCCCAGGGACACCAAGGGGACAGCCAGGGCACCCCAGGGACACCCAGGGCACCCCAACGACACCTAAAGGACAGGCAGGGCACCCCCAGGGACACTCTGGACACCCACAGGGACACCGAGGGGACAGCCAGGGCACCCACAGGGACACCTAGGGGACAGCCGGGGAACCCCCAGGGACACCAAGGGCACAGCCAGGGCACCCTAGGGACAGCCAGGGCACCCCCAGAGACACCTAGGGAACAGCCAGGGAGTCCCCAGGGACACCCAGGGCACCCCCAGGGACACCTAGAGGACAGCCAGGGCACCCCCAGGGACACCTAGGGGACAGGCAGGACACCCCCAGGGACACCTAGGGGACAGCCAGGGCACCCCCAGGGACATTTAGGGGACAGCCAGGGCACTCCAGGGACACCCAGGGCACCCACAGGGACACCCAGGGGACCCCCAGGGACACCAAGGAGACAGGCAGGGCACCCCCAGGGGACACTGACGGGAAAGCCAGGGCACCCCCAGAGACCCCTAGGGGACAGTCAGGGCACCCACAGGGACACCAGGGCACCCCCAGGAAAACCGAGGGCACAGCCAGGGCACCCTGGGGAAAGCCAGGGCACCCCCAAGGACACCTAGGGGACAGCCAGGGCACCCCCGGGGACACCTAGGGGACAGCCAGGGCACCCTAGGGACAGCCAGGGCACCCCAGGGACACCAAGGGGACAGCCAGGGCACCCCCATTGACACCTAGGGGACAGCCAGGGCACCCCCAGGGACACCCTGGGCACCCCCAGGGACACGTAGGGGACAGCCAGGGCACCCCAGGGACAGCCAGGGCACCCCCAGGGACACCAAGAGCACAGCCAGGGCACCCTAGGGACAGCCAGGGCACCCCCAGGGAAACCAAGGGGACAGCCAGGGCACCCCAGAGACACCTAGGGCACAGCCAGGGCACCACCAGGGACACCTAGGGGACAGGCAGGGCACCCCCAGAGACCCCTAGGGGACAGGCAGGGCCCCCCCAGGGATACCCAGGGGACAGCCAGGGCACTCCAGGGACAGCCAGGGCACCCCGAGGGCACCCCAGGGACCCACAGGGCACCCCCAGGGACACCAAGGGGACAGCCAGGGCACCCCAGGGACACCCAGGGCACCCCCAACGACACCTAAAGGACAGGCAGGGCACCCCCAGGGACACTCTGGACACCCACAGGGACACCGAGGGGACAGCCAGGGCACCCACAGGGACACCTAGGGGACAGCCGGGGAACCCCCAGGGACACCAAGGGCACAGCCAGGGCACCCTAGGGACAGCCAGGGCACCCCCAGGGACACCTAGGGAACAGCCAGGGAGAACCCAGGGACACCCAGGGCACCCCCAGGGACACCTAGAGGACAGCCAGGGCACCCCCAGGGACACCTAGGGGACAGGCAGGACACCCCCAGAGACACCTAGGGGACAGCCAGGGCACCCCCAGGGACATTTAGGGGACAGCCAGGGCACTCCAGGGACACCCAGGGCACCCACAGGGACACCCAGGGGACCCCCAGGGACACCAAGGAGACAGGCAGGGCACCCCCAGGGACACTGACGGGAAAGCCAGGGCACCCCCAGAGACCCCTAGGGGACAGTCAGGGCACCCACAGGGACACCAGGGCACCCCCAGAAACACCGAGGGCACAGCCAGGGCACCCTGGGGAAAGCCAGGGCACCCCCAAGGACACCTAGGGGACAGCCAGGGCACCCCCGGGGACACCTAGGGGACAGCCAGGGCACCCTAGGGACAGCCAGGGCACCCCAGGGACACCAAGGGGACAGCCAGGGCACCCCCATTGACACCTAGGGGACAGCCAGGGCACCCCAGGGACACCCTGGGCACACCCAGGGACACGTAGGGGACAGCCAGGGCACTCCAGGGACACCCTGGGCCCCCAGGGACACCTAGGGGACAGCCAGGGACACCTAGGGCACAGCCAGGGCACCACCAGGGACACCTAGGGGACAGGC
The DNA here is from genome assembly GCF_029207755.1 of Chamaea fasciata. Taxonomy (NCBI): domain Eukaryota; kingdom Metazoa; phylum Chordata; class Aves; order Passeriformes; family Sylviidae; genus Chamaea; species Chamaea fasciata. The sequence goes on from NW_027094596.1 coordinate 39,631, forward strand.
AGGGCACCCCCAGAGACCCCTAGGGGACAGGCTTGGCCCCCCCAGGGACACCCAGGGGACAGCCAGGGCACTCCAGGAACAGCCAGGGCACCCCCAGGGACACCTAGGGGACAGCCAGGGCACCCCCAGGGACACGAGGGCATCCCGAAGGCACCCCAGGGACCCACAGGGCACCCCCAGGGACACCAAGGGGACAGCCAGGGCACCCGTATGGACACCTAGGGGACAGCCAGGGCACCCCAGGGACACCCAGGACACCCCCAGAGACACCTACGGGACAGCAAGGGCACCCCCAGGGACACCCTGGGCACCCCCAGGGACACGTAGGGGACAGCCAGAGCACCCCAGGGACACCCTGGGCCCCCAGGGACACCTAGGGGACAGCCAGGGCACCCTAGGGACAGCCAGGGCACCCCCAGGGACACCAAGAGCACAGCCAGGGCACCCTAGGGACAGCCAGGGCACCCCCAGGGACACCTTGGGGACATGTAGGGCACCCTAAGGACTGCCTGGGCACCCCCAGGGACACCTAGGGGACAGCCAGGGCACCCCCAGGGACGCCAGGGCACCCCCATGGACACCAAGGGCACAGACAGGGCACCCTAGGGACACCAAGGGGACAGCCAGGGCACCCCCAGGGACACCAAGGGGACCCCCAGAGACACCTAGGGGACAGCCAGGGCACCCCAGGGATGGCGAGGGCACCCCCAGGGACACTGACGGGAAAGCCAGGGCACCCCAGAGACCCCTAGGGGACAGTCAGGGCACCCACAGGGACACCAGGGCACCCCCAGGGACACCTCGGGGACTGCCAGGGCCCCCGCAGGGACACCTAGGGGACAGGCAGGGCACCCCAGGGACACCCAGGGCACCCCCAGAGACACCTACGGGACAGCCAGGGCACCCCCAGGGACACCCTGGGCACCCACAGGGACACGTAGGGGACAGCCAGGGCACCCCAGGGACGCCCTGGGCCACCAGGGACACCTAGGGGACAGCCAGGGCACCCTAGGGACAGCCAGGGCACCCCCAGGGACACCAAGAGCACAGCCAGGGCACCCTAGGGACAGCCAGGGCACCCCCTGGGACACCTAGGGGACAGCCAGGGCACCCCAGGGACACCTAGGGCACAGCCAGGGCACCACCACGGACACCTAGGGGACAGGCAGGGCACCCCCAGAGACCCCTAGGGGACAGCCAGGGCCCCCCCAGGGACACCCAGGGGACAGCCAGGGCACTCCAGGGACAGCCAGTGCAACCCCAGGGACACTTAGGGGACAGCCAGGGCACCCCCAGGGACACCAGGGCACCCCGAGGGCACCCCAGGGACCCACAGGGCACCCCGAGGGACACCAAGGGGACAGCCAGGGCACCCCAGGGACACCCAGGGCACCCCCAGGGGACACCTAGGGGACAGGAAGGGCATGCCCAGGGACACCCAGGGCACCCCCAACGACACCTAAAGGACAGGCAGGGCACCCCCAGGGACACCCTGGACACCCACAGGGACACCGAGGGGGCAGCCAGGGCACCCACAGGGACACCTAGGGGACAGCCGGGGAACCCCCAGGGACACCGAGGGCACAGCAAGGGCACCCTAGGGACAGCCAGGGCACCCCCAGGGACACGTGGGGGACAGGAAGGGAACCGCAGGGACACCCTGGGCACCCGCAGGGACACCTAGGGGACAGCCAGGGAACCCCAGGGACACCCTGGGCACCCCCAGGGACACCTAGGGGACAGCCAGGGAACCCCAGGGACAGCCAGGGCATCATAATGGACACCTAGCAGACAGCCAGGGCCCCCCCAGGGACACCTAGGAGACAGCCAGGGCCCCCCCAGGGACACCTAGGGGACAGCCAGGGCATCATAATGGACACCTAGGAGACAGCCAGGGCCCCCCCAGGGACACCTAGGAGACAGCCAGGGCCCCCCCAGGGACACCTAGGGGACAGCCAGGGCACGCCAGAGGCAGCCAGGGGCCCCCTGGGACACCAAGGGCACAGCCAGGGCACCCTAGGGACAGCCAGGGCACCCCCAGGGACACCTAGGGAACATCCAGGGAGACCCCAGGGACACCCAGGGCACCCCCAGGGACACCTAGGGGACAGCCAGGGCGCCCCCAGGGACACCTAGGGGACATCCAGGGCACTCCAGGGACAGCCAGGGCACCCCCAGGGACACCTAGGGGACAGCCAGGGCACCCACAGGGACACCAGGGCACCCCCAGGAACACCGAGGGCAGAGCCAGGGCACCCTGGGGACAGCCAGGGCACCCCCAAGGACACCTAGGGTACACGCAGGGCAACCCCAGGGACACATAGGGGACAGCCAGGGCACCCTAGGGACAGCCAGGGCACCCCAGGGACACCAAGGGGAGAGCCAGGGCACCCCCACAGACACCTAGGGGACAGCCAGGGCACCCCAGGGACACCCAGGGCACCCCCAGAGACACCTACAGGACAGCAAGGGCACCCCCAGGGACACCCTGGGCACCCCCAGGGACACGTAGGGGACAGCCAGGGCACCCCAGGGACACCGTGGGCCACCAGGGACACCTAGGGGACAGCCAGGGCACCCTAGGGACAGCCAGGGCACCCCCAGGGACACCTAGGGCACAGCCAGGGCACCACCAGGGACACCTAGGGGACAGGCAGGGCACCCCCAGAGACCCCAAGGGGACAGCCAGGGCCCCCTCAGGGACACCAGGGCACCCGAGGGCACCCCAGGGACCCACAGGGCACCCCCAGGGACACCAAGGGGACAGCCAGGGCACCCCAGGGACACCCAGGGCACCCCCAGGGACACCTAGGGGACAGGCAGGGCATCCCCAGGGACACCCAGGGCACCCCAACGACACCTAAAGGACAGGCAGGGCACCCCCAGGGACACTCTGGACACCCACAGGGACACCGAGGGGACAGCCAGGGCACCCACAGGGACACCTAGGGGACAGCCGGGGAACCCCCAGGGACACCGAGGGCACAGCAAGGGCACCCTAGGGACAGCCAGGGCACCCCCAGGGACACCTAGGGGACAGGAAGGGAACCGCAGGGACACCCTGGGCACCCCCAGGGACACCTAGGGGACAGCAAGGGAACCCCAGGGACACCCTGGGCACCCCCAGGGACACCTAGGGGACAGCCAGGGAACCCCAGGGACAGCCAGGGCATCATAATGGACACCTAGGAGACAGTCAGGGCCCCCCCAGGGACACCAAGGGCACAGCCAGGGCACCCTAGGGACAGCCAGGGCACCCCGAGGGACACCTAGGGAACAGCCAGGGAGTCCCCAGGGACACCCAGGGCACCCCCAGGGACACCTAGAGGACAGCCAGGGTACCCCCAGGGACACCTAGGGGACAGGCAGGGCACCCCCAGGGACCCCTAGGGGACAGCCAGGGCCCCCCCAGGGACACCTAGGGGACAGCCAGGGCACTCCAGGGACAGCCAGGGCACCCCCAGGGACACCTAGGGCACCCCCAGGGACACCTAGGGGAAGGCAGGACACCCCCAGGGACACCTAGGGGACAGCCAGGGCACCCCCAGGGACATTTAGGGGTCAGCCAGGGCACTCCAGGGACACCCAGGACACCCCCAGGGACACCAAGGGGACAGGCAGGGCACACCCAGGGACACCTAATGCACCCCCAGGGACACCTAGGGGACAGCCAGGGCACTCGCAGGGACACTATGGGCACCCACAGGGATACCTTGGGGACAGCCAGGACACCCCAAAGGGACACCAAGGGGACAGGCAGGGCACCCCCAGGGACACTGACGGGACAGCCAGGGCACCCCCCCCAGATGACCCCCTAGGGGACAGCCAGGGCACTCCCAGGGACACTCTGGGCACCAACACGGACACCTTGGGGACAGCCAGGGCACCCCCAGGGACATTTAGGGGACAGCCAGGGCACTCCAGGGACACCCAGGGCATTCCCAGGGACACCCAGGGGACCCCCAGGGACACCTAGGGGACAGCCAGGGCACCCCCAGGGAGACCTAGGGGACAGGAAGGGTACCCCCAGGGACACCTAGGGGACAGCCAGGGCCCACCCAGGGACAACTAGGGGACAGCCACGGCACTCCAGGGACAGCCAGGGCACCCCCAGGGACACCTAGGGGACAGCCAGGGCACCCACAGGGACACCAGGGCACCCCCAGGAACACCGAGGGCACAGCCAGGGCACCCTGGGGACAGCCAGGGCACCCCCAAGGACACCTAGGGGACAGCCAGGGCACCCCCGGGGACACCTAGGGGACAGCCAGGGCGCCCTAGGGACAGCCAGGGCACCCCAGGGACACCAAGGGGACAGCCAGGGCACCCCAGGGACACCCTGGGCACCCCCAGGGACACGTAGGGGACAGCCAGGGCACTCCAGGGACACCCTGGGCCCCCAGGGACACCTAGGGGACAGCCAGGGCACCCTAGGGACAGCCAGGGCACCCCCAGGGACACCAAGAGCACAGCCAGGGCACCCTAGGGACAGCCAGGGCACCCCCAGGGACACTGACGGGACAGCCCGGGCACCCCAGGGACACCTAGGGCACAGCCAGGGCACCACCAGGGACACCTAGGGGACAGGCAGGGCACCCCCAGGGACCCCAAGGGGACAGGCATGGCCCCCACAGGGACACCCAGGGGACAGCCAGGGCACTCCAGGAACAGCCAGGGCACCCCCAGGGACACCTAGGGGACAGCCAGGGCACCCCCAGGGACACCAGGGCACCCCGAAAGCACCCCAGGGACCCACAGGGCACCCCCAGGGACACCAAGGGGACAGCCAGGGCACCCCTATGGACACCTAAGGGACAGCCAGGGCACCCCAGGGACACCCAGGGCACCCCCAGAGACACCTACGGGACAGCAAGGGCACCCCCAGGGACACCCTGGGCACCCCTAGGGACACGTAGGGGACAGCCAGGGCACCCCAGGGACACCCTGGGCCCCCAGGGACACGTAGGGGACAGCCAGGGCACCCCAGGGACACCCAGGGCACCCCCAGGGACACCTAGGGGGACAGCCACGGCACTCCCAGGGACACTCTGGGAACCCCCAGGGACACCGAGGGGACAGCCAGGTCACCCCAGGAACACCTAGGGGACAGGGAAGGCACCCCCAGGGACACCTAAGGGACACCCAGGGCACCCCCAGGGACACAAAGGGGACCCCCAGGGACACCTAGGGGACAGCCAGGGCACCCCAGGGATAGCGAGGGCACCCCCAGGGACACTCAGGGCACCCCCAGGGACACCTAGGGGATAGCCAGGGCACCCCCAGGGACACCTAGGGGACAGCCAGGGCACCCCCAGGGACACCTAGGGGACAGCCAGGGCACCCACAGGGACACCAGGGCGCCCCCAGGGACACAAAGGGCACAGCCAGGGCACCCTGGGGACAGCCAGGGCACCCCCAAAGACACCTAGGGGACACGCAGGGCACCCCAAGGGACACCTAGGGGATAGCCAGGGCACCCCCAGGGACACCTAGGGGACAGGCAGGTCACCCCCAGGGACACCTAGGGGACAGCCAGGGCACCCACAGGGACACCTAGGGGACAGCCGGGGAACCCACAGGGACACCTAGGGGACAGCCAGGGAACCCCCAGGGACACTGAGGGCACAGCAAGGGCACCCTAGGGACAGCCAGGGCACCCCCGGGGACACCTAGGGGACACCCAGGGCACCCCCAGGAAGACCTAGGGGACAGCCAGGGCACTCCAGGGACAGCCAGGGCACCCCCAGGGACACGTAGGGGACAGGCAGGGAACCGCAGGGACACCCTGGGCACCCCCAGGGACACCTAGGGGACAGCCAGGGAACCCCAGGGACAGCCAGGGCACCCCCAGGGACACCTAGGGGACAGCCAGGGCCCCCCCAGGGACACCCCGGGCACACCCAGGGACACCTAGGGGACAGCCAGGGCCCCCCCACGAACACCTAGGGGACAGCCAGGGCACCCCAGGGACACCCAGGGCACCCCCAGGGACACCCAGGAGACAGCCAGGGCCCCCCCAGGGACACCTACGGGACAGCCAGGGCACCCCCAGGGACACCTAGGGGACAGCCAGGGCATCCCGAGGGACAGGGAGGGGCACCCCGAGGGACACCTACAGGACACCCAGGGCACCCCCAGGGACACCTACGGGACAGCCAGGGCACCCCCAGGGACAGCCAGGGCACCCCCAGGGACACCTACGGGACAGCCAGGGAACCCCAGTGACAGCCTGTGCACCCCCAGGGACACCCAGGGCACCCCCAGGGACACCTACGGGACAGCCAGGGCACCCCCAGGGACAGCCAGGGCACCCCCAGGGACACCTAGGGGACAGCCAGGGCCCCCCCAGGGACACCCCGGGCACACCCAGGGACACCTAGGGGACAGCCAGGGCACCCTAGGGACAGCCAGGGCACCCCCAGGGACACCGAGGGCACAGCCAGGGCACCCCCAGGGATAGCGAGGGCACCCCCAGGGACACCTAGGGAACAGCCAGGTCACCCCAGGAACGCCTAGGGGACAGGGAAGGCAACCCCAGGGACACCTTGGGGACAGCCAGGGCACCCCCTGGGCACCCCAAGGACAGTCAGGGCACCCCTAGGGACACCGAGGGGACAGCCAGGGCACTCCAGGGACAGCCAGGGCGCCCCCAGGGCACCCTAGGGACAGCCAGGGCACCCCCAGGGACACCACGAGCAGCTCCAGGGACACGTAGGGGACAGCCAGGGCACCACCAGGGACAGCCAGGGCTCCCCCAGGGACACCTAGGGGACAGCCAGGGCCCCCCCAGGGACACTTAGAGGACAGCCAGGGAAACCCAGGGACACCCTGTGCACCCCCAGGGACAGCCAGGGCCCCCCCAGAAACAGCGAGAGTACAGGCAGGGCACCCCCAGGGACACCTTGGGGACAGCCAGGGCACCTCAGGGACAGCCAGGGTACCCCCAGGGACACCTAGGGGACGTCCAGAGCATCCCCAGGGACACCCAGGGCACCCAGAGGGACACCTAGGGGACAGCCAGGGCACCCCCAGGGACATTTAGGGGACAGACAGGGCACTCCAGGGACACCCAGGGCACTTCCAGGGACACCTAGGGTACAGCCAGGGCACCCCCAGGGACACCCTGTGCACCCCCAGGGACACCCAGGGCACCCCCAGGGACACGTAGGGGACAGCCACGGCACTGCCAGGGACACCCTGGGCACCCCCAGGGACACCGAGGGGACAGCAAGGTCACCCCAGGAACACCTAGGGGACAGGGAAGGCAACCCCAGGGACACCTTGGGGACAGCCAGGGCACCCCCTGGGCACCCCAAGGACAGTTAGGGCACCCCTAGGGACACCGAGGGGACAGCCAGGGCACTCCAGGGACAGCCAGGGCGCCCCCAGGGCACCCTAGGGACAGCCAGGGCACCCCCAGGGACACCCTGGGCACCCCCAGGGACACCGAGGGGACAGCCAGGGCACCCCCAGGGACAGCCAGGGCTCCCCCAGGGACACCTAGGGGACAGCCAGGGCCCCCTCAGGGACACCTAGAGGACAGCCAGGGAAACCCAGGGACACCCTGTGCACCCCCAGGGACACCGAGGGGACAGCAAGGTCACCCCAGGAACACCTAGGGGACAGGGAAGGCAACCCCAGGGACACCTTGGGGACAGCCAGGGCACCCCCTGGGCACCCCAAGGACAGTTAGGGCACCCCTAGGGACACCGAGGGGACAGCCAGGGCACTCCAGGGACAGCCAGGGCGCCCCCAGGGCACCCTAGGGACAGCCAGGGCACCCCCAGGGACACCCTGGGCACCCCCAGGGACACCTTGGGGACATGTAGGGCACCCTAAGGACTGCCTGGGCACCCCCAGGGACACCTAGGGGACAGGCAGGGCACCCCCAGGGACACCAGGGCACCCCCATGGACACCTAGGAGACAGCCAGGGCACCCTAGAGACAGCCAGGGCACCCCCAGGGACACCAAGGGCACAGACAGGGCACCCTAGGGACACCAAGGGGACAGCCAGGGCACCCCCAGGGACACCAAGGGGACATCCAGATCACCCCAGGGACAGCCAGAGCACCCCCAGGGACAGCTGGGGGACAGCAAGGGCACCCCCCGGGACACCTAAGGGACACCCTGGGCACCCCCAGGGACACCAAGGGGACCCCCAGGGACACCTAGGGGACAGCCAGGGCACCCCAGGCATGGCGAGGGCACCCCCAGGGACACCTAGGGGACCTCCAGGGCACCCCCAGGGACACGTACGGGACAGCCAGGGTACCCCAGGGACACCCAGGGCACCCCCAGGGACACCTCGGGGACTGCCAGGGCCCCCGCAGGGACACCTAGGGGACAGCCAGGGCACCCCAGGGACACCCAGGGCACCCCCAGAGACACCTACGGGACAGCCAGGGCACCCCCAGGGACACCCTGGGCACCCCCAGGGACACATAGGGGACAGCCAGGGCACCCCAGGGACACCCTGGGCCACCAGGGACACCTAGGGGACAGCCAGGGCACCCTAGGGACAGCCAGGGCACCCCCAGGGACACCAAGAGCACAGCCAGGGCACCCTAGGGACAGCCAGGGCACCCCCTGGGACACCTAGGGGACAGCCAGGGCACCCCAGGGACACCTAGGGAACAGCCAGGGCACCACCACGGACACCTAGGGGACAGGCAGGGCACCCCCAGAGACCCCTAGGGGACAGCCAGGGCCCCCCCAGGGACACCCAGGGGACAGCCAGGGCACTCCAGGGACAGCCAGTGCAACCCCAGGGACACCTAGGGGACAGCCAGGGCACCCCCAGGGACACGAGGGCACCCCGAGGGACACCAAGGGGACAGCCAGGGCACCCCAGGGACACCCAGGGCACCCCCAGGGACACCTAGGGGACAGGCAGGGCATGCCCAGGGACACCCAGGGCACCCCCAACGACACCAAAAGGACAGCCAGGGCACCCCCAAGGACACCTAGGGTACACGCAGGGCACCCCCATGGACACCTAGGGGACAGCCAGGGCACCCCAGGGACACCCAGGGCACCCCCAGAGACACCTACAGGACAGCAAGGGCACCCCCAGGGACACGTAGGGGACAGCCAGGGCACCCCAGGGACACCGTGGGCCACCAGGGACACCTAGGGGACAGCCAGGGCACCCTAGGGACAGCCAGGGCACCCCCAGGGACACCTAGGGGACAGCCAGGGCACCCCAGGGACACCTAGGGCACAGCCAGGGCACCACCAGGGACACCTAGGGGACAGGCAGGGCACCCCCAGAGACCCCTAGGGGACAGCCAGGGCCCCCCCAGGGACACCCAGGGGACAGCCAGGGCACTCCAGGGACAGCCAGTGCAACCCCAGGGACACCTAGGGGACAGCCAGGGCACCCCCAGGGACACCAGGGCACCCGAGGGCACCCCAGGGACCCACAGGGCACCCCCAGGGACACCTAGGGGACAGGCAGGGCATCCCCAGGGACACCCAGGGCACCCCCAACGACACCTAAAGGACAGGCAGGGCACCCCCAGGGACACTCTGGACACCCACAGGGACACCGAGGGGACAGCCAGGGCACCCACAGGGACACCTAGGGGACAGGAAGGGAACCGCAGGGACACCCTGGGCACCCCTAGGGACACCTAGGGGACAGCCAGGGAACCCCAGGGACACCCTGGGCACCCCCAGGGACACCTAGGGGACAGCCAGGGAACCCCAGGGACAGCCAGGGCATCATAATGGACACCTAGGAGACAGCCAGGGCACCCCCAGGGACACCTAGGGAACAGCCAGGGAGTCCCCAGGGACAGCCAGGGCACCCCCAGGGACACCTAGAGGACAGCCAGGGCACCCCCAGGGACACCTAGGGGACAGGCAGGGCACCCCCAGGGACACCTAGGGGACAGCCAGGGCCCCCCCAGGGACACCTAGGGGACAGCCAGGGCACTCCAGGGACAGCCAGGGCACCCCCAGGGACACCTAGGGCACCCTCAGGGACACCTAGGGGAAGGCAGGACACCCCCAGGGACACCTAGGGTACAGCCAGGGCACCCCCAGGGACATTTAGGGGTCAGCCAGGGCACTCCAGGGACACCCAGGACACCCCCAGGGACACCTAGGGGACAGCCAGGGCACTCCAGGGACAGCCAGGGCACCCCCAGGGACACCTAGGGCACCCCCAGGGACACCTAGGGGAAGGCAGGACACCCCCAGGGACACCTAGGGGACAGCCAGGGCACCCCCAGGGACATTTAGGGGTCAGCCAGGGCACTCCAGGGACACCCAGGACACCCCAAGGGACACCAAGGGGACAGGCAGGGCACCCCCAGGGACACTGACGGGACAGCCAGGGCACCCCCAGAGACCCCTAGGGGACAGCCAGGGCACTCCCAGGGACACTCTGGGCACCAACACGGACACCTTGGGGACAGCCAGGGCACCCCCAGGGACATTTAGGGGACAGCCAGGGCACTCCAGGGACACCCAGGGCACCCCCAGGGACACCCAGGGGACCCCCAGGGACACCTAGGGGACAGCCAGGGCACCCCCAGGGACACCTAGGGGACAGGAAGGGTACCCCCAGGGACACCTAGGGGACAGCCAGGGCCCACCCAGGGACAACTAGGGGACAGCCACGGCACTCCAGGGACAGCCAGGGCACCCCCAGGGACACCTAGGGGACAGCCAGGGCACCCCCAGGAACACCGAGGGCACAGCCAGGGCACCCTGGGGACAGCCAGGGCACCTCCAAGGACACCTAGGGGACAGCCAGGGCACCCCCGGGGACACCTAGGGGACAGGCAGGGCGCCCTAGGGACAGCCAGGGCACCCCAGGGACACCAAGGGGACAGCCAGGGCACCCCCATGGACACCTAGGGGACAGCCAGGGAACCCCAGGAACACCTAGGGGACAGGGAAGGCACCCCCAGGAACACCTAAGGGACAGCCAGGGCACCCCCAGGGACACCAAGGGGACCCCCAGGGACACCTAGGGGACAGCCAGGGCACCCCAGGGACAGCGAGGGCACCCCCAGGGACACTCAGGGCACCCCCAGGGACACCTAGGGGATACCCAGGGCACCCCCAGGGACACCTAGGGGACAGCCAGGGCACCCCCAGGGACACCGAGGGGACAGCCAGGGCACCCACAGGGACACGAGGGCGCCCCCAGGGACACAGAGGGCACAGCCAGGGCACCCTGGGGACAGCCAGGGCACCCCCAAAGACACCTAGGGGACACGCAGGGCACCCCAAGGGACACCTAGGGGACAGCCAGGGCACCCTAGGGACAGCCAGGGCACCCCCAGGGACACCAAGGGACAGGCAGATCACCCCCAGGGACACCTAGGGGACAGCCAGGGCACCCACAGGGAGACCTAGGGGACAGCCGGGGAACCCACAGGGACACCTAGGGGACAGCCAGGGAACCCCCAGGGACACTGAGGGCACAGCAAGGGCTCCCTACGGACAGCCTGGGCACCCCCGGGGACACCTAGGGGACACCCAGGGCACCCCCAGGGAGACCTAGGGGACAGCCAGGGCACTCCAGGGACAGCCAGGGCACCCCCAGGGACACGTAGGGGACAGGCAGGGAACCGCAGGGACACCCTGGGCCCCCCCAGGGACACGTAGGGGACAGCCAGGGCACCCCGAGGGACAGGGAGGGCACCCCCAGGGACACCTAGAGGACACCCAGGGGACCCCCAGGGACACCTACGGGATAGCCAGGGCACCCCCAGGGACAGCCAGGGCACCCCCAGGGATACCTACGGGACAGCCAGGGAACCCCAGTGACACCCCGTGCACCCCCAGGGACACCCAGGTCACCCCCAGGGACACCTACGGGACAGCCAGGGCACCCCCAGGGACAGCCAGGGCACCCCCAGGGACACCAAGGGGACAGCCAGGGCACCCTAGGGACAGTCAGGGTACCCCCAGGGACACCAAGGGGACAGCCAGGGCACCCTAGGGACAGCCAGGGCACCCTCCGGGACACCGAGGGCACAGCCAGGGCACCCCCAGGGACACCTAGGGGACAGGCAGGGCAACCCCAGAGACCCCTAGGGGACAGGCAGGGCACCCCCTGGGACACCTAGGGGAAGGCAGGACACTCCCAGGGACACCTAGGGGACAGCCAGGGCACCCCGGGGGACATCTAGGAGACAGGCAGGACACCCCCAGGGACACCTAGGGGACAGCCAGGGCTCCCCAGGGACAACCAGGGCACCCCCAGGGACACCGAGGGGAAGGCAGGACACCCCCAGGGACACCTAGGGGACAGCCACGGCACCCCCAGGGACATTTAGGGGACAGCCAGGGCACACCAGGGACACTCATGGCACCCCCATGGCCACCTAGGGGACAGGCAGGGCACCCCCTGGGACACCTAGGGGACAGGCAGGGCACCCCCAGGGACACCTAGGGGACATGTAGGGCACCCTAAGGACTGCCTGGGCACCCCCAGGGACACCTAGGGGACAGCCAGGGCACCCCCAGGGACACCTAGGGGACAGGCAGGGCACCCCCAGGGACACCAGGGCACCCCCATGGACACCTAGGAGACAGCCAGGGCACCCTAGGGACAGCCAGGGCACCCCCAGGGACACCAAGGGCACAGACAGGGCACCCTAGGGACACCAAGGGGACAGCCAGGGCACCCCCAGGGACACCAAGGGGACATCCAGAGCACCCCAGGGACAGCCAGGGCACCCCCAGGGACAGCTGGGGGACAGCAAGGGCACCCCAAGGGACACCGAAGGGACACCCTGGGCACCCCCAGAGACACCAAGGGGACCCCCAGGGACACCTAGGGGACAGCCAGGGCACCCCAGGGATGGCGAGGGCACCCCCAGGGACACCTAGGGGACCTCCAGGGCACCCCCAGGGACACGTACGGGACAGCCAGGGTACCCCAGGGACACCCAGGGCACCCCCAGGGACACCTCGGGGACTGCCAGGGCCCCCCCAGGGACACCTAGGGGACAGCCAGGGAACCCCAGGGACACCCTGGGCACCCCAAGGGACACCTAGGCAACAGCAAGGGCACCCCCAGGGACACCTAAGGGACACCCTGGGCACCCCCAGGGACACCTAGGGGACAGCCAGGGCAGCCCAGGGACAGCGAGGGCACCCCCAGGGACACTCAGGGCACCCCCAGGGACACCTAGGGGATAGCCAGGGCACCCCCAGGGACACCTACGGGACAGGAAGGGCACCCCCAGGGACACCTAGGGGACAGCCAGGGCACTCCAGGGAAAGCCAGGGCACCCTCAGGGACACCTAGGGGACAGCCAGGGCACCCACAGGGACACCAGGGCGCCCCCAGGAACACAGAGGGCACAGCCAGGGCACCCTGGGGACAGCCAGGGCACCCCCAAGTACACCTAGGGGACACGCAGGGCACCCCAAGGGACACCTAGGGGACAGCCAGGGCACCCTAGGGACAACCAGGGCACCCCCAGAGACACCGAGGGCACAGCCAGGGCACCCTGGGGACAGCCAGGGCACCCCCAGGGACACCTAGGGGACAGGCAGGTCACCCCCAGGGACACCTAGGGGACAGCCAGGGCACCCACAGGGACACCTAGGGGACAGCCGGGGAACCCACAGGGACACCTAGGGGACAGCCGGGGAACCCCCAGGGACACTGAGGGCACAGCAAGGGCACCCTAGGGACAGCCAGGGCACCCCCGGGGAAACCTAGGGGACACCCAAGGCACCCCCAGGGACACGTAGGGGACAGGCAGGGAACCGCAGGGACACCCTGGGCACCCCCAGGGACACCTAGGGGACAGCCAGGGAACCCCAGGGACACCCTGGGCACCCCCAGGGACACCTAGGGGACAGCCAGGGAACCCCAGGGACACCCAGGGCACCCCGAGGGACACGTAGGGGACAGCCAGGGCCCCCCCACGGACACCTAGGGGACAGCCAGGGCACCACAGGGACACCCAGGGCACCCCCAGGGACACCCAGGAGACAGCCAGGGCCCCCCCAGGGACACCTAGAGGACAGCCAGGGCACCCCCAGGGACACCTAGGGGACAGCCAGGGCACCCCCAGGGACACCTAGGGGACAGCCAGGGTACCCCGAAGGACAGGGAGGGCACCCCCAGGGACACCTAGAGGACACCCAGGGGACCCCCAGGGACACCTACGGGACAGCCAGGGCACCCCCAGGGACACCTACGGGACAGCCAGGGAACCCCAGTGACACCCCGTGCACCCCCAGGGACACCCAGGGCACCCCCAGGGACACCTACGGGACAGCCAGGGCCCCCCCAGGGACTCCCCGGGCACACCCAGGGACACCTAGGGGACAGCACGGGCACCCCCAGGGACACCGAGGACACAGCCAGGGCACCCCCAGGGACACCGAGAGGACAGGCAGGGCACCCCCAGGGACACCTTGGGGACAGCCAGGGCACCCCAGGTTCAGCCAGGGCACCCCCAGGGACACCTAGGGGACCTCCAGGGCACCCCTAGGGACACCCAGGGCACCCCCAGGGCCACAAAGGGGACAGCCAGGGCACCCCAGGGATAGCGAGGGCACCCCCAGGGACACCTAGGGAACAGCCAGGGACCCCCCAGGGACACCAAGGGCACCCCCAGGGACACCGAGGGGAAGGCAGGACACCCCCAGGGACACCTAGGGGACAGCCAGGGCACCCCCAGGGACATTTAGGGGACAGCCAGGGCACTCCAGGGACACCCAGGGCACGCCCAGGGACACCTAGGGGACAGCCAGGGCACCCCCAGGGACACCCTGTGCACCACCGGGGACACCCAGGGCACCCCCAGGGACACCTAGGGGACAGGCACGGCACTCCCAGGGACACTCTGGGCACCCCCAGGGACACCGAAGGGACAGCCAGGTCACCCCAGGAACACCTAAGGGACAGGGAAGGCACCCCCATGGACACCTAAGGGACACCCTGGGCACCCCCAGGGACACCAAGGGGACCCCCAGGGACACCTAGGGGACAGCCAGGGCACCCCAGGGACACCTAGGGGACAGCCAGGGCACCCACAGGGACACCAGGGCGCCCCCAGGGACACAGAGGGCACAGCCAGGGCACCCTGGGGACAGCCAGGGCACCCCCAAAGACACCTAGGGGACACGCAGGGCACCCCAAGGGACACCTAGGGGACAGCCAGGGCACCCTAGGGACAGCCAGGGCACCCCCAGGGACACCAAGGGACAGGCAGATCACCCCCAGGGACACCTAGGGGACAGCCAGGGCACCCTAGGGACAGCCAGGGCACCCCCAGGGACACCTAGGGGATAGTCAGGGCACCCCCAGGGACAACGAGAGGACAGGCAGGGCACCCCCAGGGACACCTACGGGACAGCCAGGGCACCCCAGGGATAGCGAGGGCACCCCCAGGGACACCTAGGGAACAGCCAGGGCCCCCCCAGGGACACCCAGGGCACCCCCAGGGACACCGAGGGGAAGGCAGGACACCCCTAGGGACACCTAGGGGACAGCCAGGGCACCCCCAGGGACGTTGAGGGGACAGCCAGGGCACTCCAGGGACACCCAGGGCACCCCCAGGGACACCTAGGGGACAGCCAGGGCACCCCCAGGGACACCCTGTGCACCCCCAGGGACACCCAGGGCACCCCCAGGGACACCTAGGGGACAGCCACGGCACTCCCAGGGACACCCTGGGCACCCCCAGGGACACCGAGGGGACAGCCAGGTCACCCCAGGAACACCTAGGGGACAGGGAAGGCCACCCCAGGGACACCTTGGGGACAGCCAGGGCACACCCTGGGCACCCCAAGGACAGTCAGGGCACCCCTAGGGACACCGAGGGGACAGCCAGGGCACTCCAGGGACAGCCAGGGCACCCCCAGGGACACGTAGGGGACAGGCAGGGAACCGCAGGGACACCCTGGGCACCCCCAGGGACACCTAGGGGACAGCCAGGGAACCCCAGGGACACCCTGGGCACCCCCAGGGACACCTAGGGGACAGCCAGGGAACCCCAGGGACAGCCAGGGCACCATAAGGGACACCTAGGAGACATCCAGGGCCCCCCCAGGGACACCTAGGGGACAGCCAGGGCACCCCAGGGACACCCAGGGCACCCCGAGTGACACCTAGGGGACAGCCAGGGCCCCCCCACGGACACCTAGGGGACAGCCAGGGCACCCCCAGGGACACCCAGGGACCCCCAGGGACACCCAGGAGACATCCAGGGCTCCCCCAGGGACACCTAGGGGACAGCCAGGGCACCCCAGGGACACCCAGGGCACCCCCAGGGACACCCAGGAGACAGCCAGGGCCCCCCCAGGGACACCTAGAGGACAGGCAGGGCACCCCCAGGGACACCTAGGGGACAGCCAGGGCACCCCCAGGGACACCTAGGGGACAGCCAGGGTACCCCGAGGGACAGGAAGGGCACCCCCAGGGACACCTAGAGGACACCCAGGGCACCCAGAGGGACAGCCAGGGCACCCCCAGGGACATCTACGGGACAGCCAGGGAACCCCCAGGGACACCCCGTGCACCCCCAGGGACACCCAGGGCACCCCCAGGGACACCTACGGGACAGCCAGGGCACCCCCAGGGACAGACAGGGCACCCCCAGGGACACCTAGGGGACACCCAGGGCCCCCCCAGGGACTCCCCGGGCACACCCAGGGACACCTAGGGGACAGCCAGGGCACCCCCAGGGACACCGAGGGCACAGCCAGGGCACTCCCAGGGACACCGAGAGGACAGGCAGGGCACCCCCAGGGACACCTTGGGGACAGCCAGGGCACCCCAGGTTCAGCGAGGGCACCCCCAGGGACACCTAGGGGACCTCCAGGGCACCCCTAGGGACACCCAGGGCACCCCCAGGGCCACCAAGGGGACAGCCAGGGCACCCCAGGGATAGCGAGGGCACCCCCAGGGACACCTAGGGAACAGCCAGGGCCCCCCCAGGGACACCCAGGGCACCCCCAGGGACACCGAGGGGAAGGCAGGACACCCCCAGGGACACCTAGGGGACAGCCAGGGCACCCCCAGGGACATTTAGGGGACAGCCAGGGCACTCCAGGGACACCCAGGGCACCCCCAGGGACACCTAGGGGACAGCCAGGGCACCCCCAGGGACACCTAGGGGACAGCCACGGCACTCCCAGGGACACTCTGGGCACCCCCAGGGACACCGAGGGGACAGCCAGGTCACCCAAGGAACACCTAGGGGACAGGGAAGGCACCCCCAGGGACACCTAAGGGACACCCTGGGCACCCCCAGGGACACCAAGGGGACCCCCAGGGACACCTAGGAAACAGCCAGGGCACCCCAGGGATAGCGAGGGCACCCCCAGGGACACCTAGGGGACAGCCAGGGCACCCACAGGGACACCAGGGCGCCCCCAGGGACACAGAGGGCACAGCCAGGGCACCCTGGGGACAGCCAGGGCGCCCCCAAAGACACCTAGGGGACACGCAGGGCACCCCAAGGGACACCTAGGGGACAGCCAGGGCACCCTAGGGACAGCCAGGGCACCCCCGAGACACCGAGGGCACAGCCAGGGCACCCTGGGGACAGCCAGGGCACCCCCAGGGACACCTAGGGGACAGGCAGGTCACCCCCAGGGACACCTAGGGGACAGCCAGGGCACCCACAGGGACACCTAGGGGACAGCCAGGGAACCCACAGGGACACCTAGGGGACAGCCGGGGAACCCCCAGGGAGACCTAGGGGACAGCCAGGGCACTCCAGGGACAGCCAGGGCACCCCCGGGGACACCTAGGGGACACCCAGGGCACCCCCAGGGAGATCTAGGGGACAGCCAGGGCACTCCAGGGACAGCCAGGGCACCCCCAGGGACACGTAGGGGACAGGCAGGGAACCGCAGGGACACCCTGGGCACCCCCAGGGACACCTAGGGGACAGCCAGGAAACCCCAGGGACACCCTGGGCACCCCCAGGGACACCTAGGGGACAGCCAGGGAACCCCAGGGACAGCCAGGGCACCATAAGGGACACCTAGGGGACAGCCAGGGCCCCCCCACGAACACCTAGGGGACAGCCAGGGCCCCCCCACGAACACCTTGGGGACAGCCAGGGCACCACCTGGGCACACCAAGGACAGTCAGGGCACCCCTAGGGACACCGAGGGGACAGCCAGGGCACTGCAGGGACAGCCAGGGCTCCCCCAGGGACACCTAGGGGACAGCCAGGGCCCCCCCAGGGACACCTAGAGGACAGCCAGGGAAATCCAGGGACACCCTGCGCACCCCCAGGGACAGCCAGGGCACCACCAGGGACACCAAGGGGACATCCAGAGCACCCCTGGGACAGCCAGGGCACCCCCAGGGACAGCTAGGGGACAGCCAGGGCACCCCCAGGGACACCAAGGGGACAGCCAGAGCATCCCAAGGACAGCCAGGGCACCCCCAGGGACACCCAAGGCACCCTCAGGGACACCTACGGGACAGAACGGGCACCCCCAGGGACACCCTGGGCACCCCCAGGGACACCCTGGGCACCCCCAGGGACACCTAGGGGACAGCCAGGGCACCCTAGGGACAGCCAGGGCACCCCCAGGGACACCTAGGGCACAGCCAGGGCATCCCCAGGGACACCCAGGGCACCCCCAGGGACACGTAGAGGACAGCCAGGGCACTCCCAGGGACACCTAGGGGACAGGCAGGGCACTTCCAGGGACACCTAGGGGACAGCCAGGGCCCCCCCAGGGACAACTAGGGAACAGCCAGGGCACTCCAGGGACACCCAGGGCACCCCCAGAGACACCTAGGGGACAGCCAGGGCAGCCCAGGGACACCCAGGTCACCCCCAGGGACACCAAGGGGACAGCCAGGGCACCCTAGGGACAGCCAGGGCACCCCCAGGGACACCTAGGGAACAGGCAGGGCACCCCCAGGGACACCGAGGGGACAGCCAGGGCAGCCCCAGGGACACTTAGGGGACACCCAGAGCACCCCCAGGGACACGTAGAGGACAGCCATGGCAGCCCAGGGACAGCCAGGGCACCCCCAGGGACAGCTAGGGGACAGCCAGGGCACCCCAAGGGACACCAAGGGGACAGCCCGAGCACCCCAAGGACAGCCAGGGCACTCCCAGGGACACTTAGGGGACAGCCAGGGCACCCCAGGGACACCCAGGGGACAGCCAGGGCACCCCCAGGGACACCCAGGGCACCCCCAGGGACACGAAGGGGACAGCCAGGGCAGCCCAGGGACACCTAGGGGACCTCCAGGGAGCCCCAAGTACACGTACGGGACAGCCAGGGAACCCCAGGGACACCCAGGGCAACCCCATGGACACCTAGGGGACAGGCAGGGCACCCCCAGGGACACCTAGGGGACAGCCAGGGCCCCCCCAGGGACACCTAGGGGACAGGCAGGGCACCCCCAGGGACACCGAGGGGACAGCCAGAGCACCCCCAGGGACACCTAGAGGACAGGAAGGGCACCCCCAGGGACACTTAGGGGACAGCCAGGGCACCACCAGGGACACCTAGGGGACAGCCAGAGAACCCCCAGGGACACATAGGGGACAGCCAGGGCACCCCCAGGGAACCCCAGGGACAACCTGTGCACCCCCAGGGACAGCCAGGGCACACCCAGGGACACCGAGAGGACAGGCAGGGCACCCCCAGGGACACCTTGGGGACAGCCAGGGCACCCCAGGGACAGCCAGGGCACGCCCAGGGACACCGAGGGGACAGCCAGGTCACCCCAGGAACACCTAGGGGACAGGGAAGGCAACCCCAGGGACACCTTGGGGACAGCCAAGGCACTCCAGGGACAGCCAGGGCACCCCCAGGGCACCCTAGGGATAGCCAGGGCACCCCCCAGGGACACCTAGGGGACAGCCAGGGCCCCCCCCAGGGACACCTAGGGGACAGAAAGGGCAATCCAGGGTCAGCCAGGGCACCCCCAGGGACAGCCAGGGCTCCCCCAGGGACACATTGGGGACAGCCAGGGCACCCCCAGGGACACCTAGGGGACAGCCAGAGCACCCCCAGGGACATTTCGGGGACAGCCAGGGCACTCCAGGGACACCCAGGGCACCCCCAGGGACACCTAGGGTACGGCCAGGGCACCCCCAGGGACACCCAGGGCACCCCCAGGGACACCTAGGGGACAGCCAGGGCACCCCTGGGACAGCCAGGGCCCCCCCAGGGACACCTAGGGGACAGCCAGGGCACCCGCAGGGACACCTAGGGGACAGCCAGGGCACCCCGAGGGACACCAGGGCACCCCCAGGGACACCTAGGGGACAGCCAGGGCACCCTAGGGACAGCCAGGGCACCCCCAGGGACACCAAGGGCACAGACAGTGCACCCTAGGGACAGCCAGGGCACCCCCAGGGACACCGAGGGCACAGCCAGAGCACCACCAGGGACACCAAGGGGACAGCAAGGGCACCCCCAGGGACACCTAAGGGACACCCTGGGCACCCCCAGGGACACCAAGGGGACCCCCAGGGACACATAGGGGACAGCCAGGGCAGCCCAGGGACACTCCCGGCACCCCCAGGGAAACCTAGCGGACCTCCAGGGAACCCCAGGGACACGTACGGGACAGCCAGGGAACCCCAGTGACACCCTGTGCACCCCGAGGGACACCCAGGGCCCCCCCAGGGACACCTAGGGGACACCTAGGGAACCACAGGGACAGCCTGGGCACCCCCAGGGACACCTAGGGGACAGCCAGGGAACCCGAGGGACAGCCAGGGAACCCCCAGGGACACCTAGAGGACAGGAAGGGCACCCCCAGGGACACCTAGGGGACAGCCAGGGCCCCCAGAGGGACACCTAGGGGACAGCCAGGGCACTCCAGGGACAGCCAGGGCACCCCCAGGGACACCTAGGGGACAGCCAGGGCACCCCCAGGGACACCAGAGCACCCCCAGGGCACCCCAGGGACCCACAGGGCACCACCGGGGACACCAAGGGGACAGCCAGGGCACCCCAGGGACACCCAGGGCACCCCCAGGGACACCTAGGTGACAGGCAGGGCACCCCCAGAGACACTGACGGGACAGCCAGGGCACCCCCAGAGACCCCTAGGGGACAGCCAGGGCACTCCCAGGGACACTCTGGGCACCCACAGGGACACCTTGGGGACAGCCAGGGCACCCCAGGGACACGCAAGGCACCCCCAGGGACACCTAGGAGACAGGCAGGGCACCCCTAGGGACACCGAGGGGAAGGCAGGACACCCCCAGGAACACCCAGGGCACCCCCAGGGACACCTAGGGGACGGCCAGGGCACCCCCAGGGACACCCAGGGCACCCCCAGGGACACCTAGGAGACAGCCAGGGCACCCCCAGGGACACCCAGGGCACCCCCAGGGACACCTAGGGGACGGCCAGGGCACCCCCAGGGACATGTAGGGGACAGCCAGGGCACTCCAGGGACACCCAGGGCACCCCCAGGGCCGCCTAGGGGACCTCCAGGGAACCATAGGGACAGGTACGGGACAGCCAGGGAACCCCAGTGACACCCTCTGCACCTGCAGGGACATCCAGGGCACCCCCAGGGACACCTATGGGACAGCCAGGGAACCCCAGGGACACCCTGGGCACCCCAAGAGACACCCAGGGCCCCCCCAGGGACTCCTAGGGGACAGCCAGGGCACCCTAGGGACAGCCAGGGCACCCCCAGGACACCTAGGGGACAGGCAGGCAACCCCCAGGGACACCGAGGGAACAGCCAGGGCACCCTAGGGACAGCCAGGGCACCCTAGGGACAGCCAGGGCACCCCCAGGGACACCAAGGTGACATCCAGAGCACCCCAGGGACAGCCAGGGCACCCCCAGGGAAAGCTAGGGGAAAGCAAGGGCACCCCCAGGGACACCTAAGGGACACCCTGGGCACCCCCAGGGACACCAAGGGGACCCCCAGCGACACCTAGGGGACAGGCAGGGCACCCCAGGGATAGGGAGGGCACCCCCAGGGACACCTAGGGGACCTCCAGGGCACCCCCAGGGACACGTACGGGACAGCCAGGGAACCCTATGACACCCTTTGCACCCCCAGGGACACCCAGGGCACCCCCAGGGACACCACGGGGACTGCCAGGGCCCCCCCAGGGACACCTAGGGGACAGCCAGGACAGCCCAGGGACACTCAGGGCACCCCCAGGGACAGCCAGGGGACAGCCAGGGAACCCCAGGGACACCTAAGGGACACCCTGGGCACCCCCAGGGACACCAAGGGGACCCCCAGGGACACCTAGGGGACAGCCAGGGCACCCCAGGGACACCCAGGGCACCCCCAGGGACACCCAGGAGACAGCCAGGGCTCCCCCAGGGACACCTACGGGACAGCCAGGGCACCCCCAGGGACACCTAGGGGACAGCCAGGGCACCCCAGGGACACCAAGGGGACAGCCAGGACACCCCCAGGGACACCTAGGGGACAGCCAGGGCACCCCAGGGACACCCAGGGCACCCCCAGGGACACCTACGGGACAGCAAGGGCACCCCCAGGGACACCCTGGGCACCCCCAGGGACACGTAGGGGATAGCCAGGGCACCCTAGGGACAGCCAGGGCACCCCCAAGACACGAAGGGGACAGCCAGGGCACCCCCAGGGACACCTAAAGGACAGCCAGGGCACCCCAGTGACACCCAGGGCACCCCCAGGGACACCTAGGGGACAGCCAGGGCACTCCCAGGGACACCCTGGGCACCCCCAGGAATACCGAGGGGACAGCCAGGGCACCCCAGGGACACCTAGGGGACAGGGAAGGCAACCCCAGGGACACCTTGGGGACAGCCAGGGCACCCCCTGGGCTCCCCAGGGACAGTCAGGGCACCCCAAGGGATACCGAGGGGACAGCCAGGGCACTCCAGGGATAGCCAGGGCCCCCCCCAGGGACACCTAGGGGACAGTCAGGGCACTCCACGGACAGCCTGGGCACCCCCAGGGATACCAAGGGGACAGCCAGGGCACCCCCAGGGACACCTTGGGGACAGCCAGGGCACCCCAGAGAAAGACAGGGCACCCCCAGGGACACCAAGGGGACCTCCAGGGCACCCCTAGGGACACCCAGGGCACCCCCAGGGCCACCAAGGGGACAACCAGGGCACCCCAGGGACAGCCAGGGCACCCCCAGGGACAGCCAGGGCACCCCCAGGGACACCTTGGGCGCCCCCAGGGCACCCTAGGGACAGCCAGGGCACCCCCAGGGACACCTAGCGGACAGCCAGGGCCCCCAAAGGGACACCTAGGGGACAGCCAGGGAACCCCAGGGACACCCTGTGCACCCCCAGGGACACCCCGGGCACACCCAGGGACACTTAGGGGACAGCCAGGGCACCCTTGGGACAGCCAGGGCACCCCCAGGGACACAGAGGGCACCCCCAGGGACACCAAGGGGACAGCCAGGGCACCCCAGGGACACCCAGAGCACCCCCAGGGACACGTAGAGGACAGCCATGGCAGCCCAGGGACAGCCAGGGCACCCCCAGGGACAGCTAGGGGACAGCCAGGGCACCCCAAGGGACACCAAGGGGACAGCCCGAGAACCCCAAGGACAGCCAGGGCACTCCCAGGGACACTTAGGGGACAGCCAGGGCACCCCAGGGACACCCAGGGGACAGCCAGGGCACCCCCAGGGACACCCAGGGCACCCCCAGGGACACGAAGGGGACAGCCAGGGCAGCCCAGGGACACCTAGGGGACCTCCAGGGAGCCCCAAGTACACGTACGGGACAGCCAGGGAACCCCAGGGACACCCAGGGCAACCCCATGGACACCTAGGGGACAGGCAGGGCACCCCCAGGGACACCTAGGGGACAGCCAGGGCCCCCCCAGGGACACCTAGGGGACAGGCAGGGCACCCCCAGGGACACCGAGGGGACAGCCAGAGCACCCCCAGGGACACCTAGAGGACAGGAAGGGCACCCCCAGGGACACTTAGGGGACAGCCAGGGCACCACCAGGGACACCTAGGGGACAGCCAGAGAACCCCCAGGGACACATAGGGGACAGCCAGGGCACCCCCAGGGAACCCCAGGGACAACCTGTGCACCCCCAGGGACAGCCAGGGCACACCCAGGGACACCGAGAGGACAGGCAGGGCACCCCCAGGGACACCTTGGGGACAGCCAGGGCACCCCAGGGACAGCCAGGGCACGCCCAGGGACACCGAGGGGACAGCCAGGTCACCCCAGGAACACCTAGGGGACAGGGAAGGCAACCCCAGGGACACCTTGGGGACAGCCAAGGCACTCCAGGGACAGCCAGGGCACCCCCCAGGGCACCCTAGGGATAGCCAGGGCACCCCCAGGGACACCTAGGGGACAGCCAGGGCCCCCCCCAGGGACACCTAGGGGACAGAAAGGGCAATCCAGGGTCAGCCAGGGCACCCCCAGGGACAGCCAGGGCTCCCCCAGGGACACATTGGGGACAGCCAGGGCACCCCCAGGGACACCTAGGGGACAGCCAGAGCACCCCCAGGGACATTTCGGGGACAGCCAGGGCACTCCAGGGACACCCAGGGCACCCCCAGGGACACCTAGGGTACGGCCAGGGCACCCCCAGGGACACCCAGGGCACCCCCAGGGACACCTAGGGGACAGCCAGGGCACCCCTGGGACAGCCAGGGCCCCCCCAGGGACACCTAGGGGACAGCCAGGGCACCCGCAGGGACACCTAGGGGACAGCCAGGGCACCCCGAGGGACACCAGGGCACCCCCAGGGACACCTAGGGGACAGCCAGGGCACCCTAGGGACAGCCAGGGCACCCCCAGGGACACCAAGGGCACAGACAGTGCACCCTAGGGACAGCCAGGGCACCCCCAGGGACACCGAGGGCACAGCCAGAGCACCACCAGGGACACCAAGGGGACAGCAAGGGCACCCCCAGGGACACCTAAGGGACACCCTGGGCACCCCCAGGGACACCAAGGGGACCCCCAGGGACACATAGGGGACAGCCAGGGCAGCCCAGGGACACTCCCGGCACCCCCAGGGAAACCTAGCGGACCTCCAGGGAACCCCAGGGACACGTACGGGACAGCCAGGGAACCCCAGTGACACCCTGTGCACCCCGAGGGACACCCAGGGCCCCCCCAGGGACACCTAGGGGACACCTAGGGAACCACAGGGACAGCCTGGGCACCCCCAGGGACACCTAGGGGACAGCCAGGGAACCCGAGGGACAGCCAGGGAACCCCCAGGGACACCTAGAGGACAGGAAGGGCACCCCCAGGGACACCTAGGGGACAGCCAGGGCCCCCAGAGGGACACCTAGGGGACAGCCAGGGCACTCCAGGGACAGCCAGGGCACCCCCAGGGACACCTAGGGGACAGCCAGGGCACCCCCAGGGACACCAGAGCACCCCCAGGGCACCCCAGGGACCCACAGGGCACCACCGGGGACACCAAGGGGACAGCCAGGGCACCCCAGGGACACCCAGGGCACCCCCAGGGACACCTAGGTGACAGGCAGGGCACCCCCAGAGACACTGACGGGACAGCCAGGGCACCCCCAGAGACCCCTAGGGGACAGCCAGGGCACTCCCAGGGACACTCTGGGCACCCACAGGGACACCTTGGGGACAGCCAGGGCACCCCAGGGACACGCAAGGCACCCCCAGGGACACCTAGGAGACAGGCAGGGCACCCCTAGGGACACCGAGGGGAAGGCAGGACACCCCCAGGAACACCCAGGGCACCCCCAGGGACACCTAGGGGACGGCCAGGGCACCCCCAGGGACACCCAGGGCACCCCCAGGGACACCTAGGAGACAGCCAGGGCACCCCCAGGGACACCCAGGGCACCCCCAGGGACACCTAGGGGACGGCCAGGGCACCCCCAGGGACATGTAGGGGACAGCCAGGGCACTCCAGGGACACCCAGGGCACCCCCAGGGCCGCCTAGGGGACCTCCAGGGAACCATAGGGACAGGTACGGGACAGCCAGGGAACCCCAGTGACACCCTCTGCACCTGCAGGGACATCCAGGGCACCCCCAGGGACACCTATGGGACAGCCAGGGAACCCCAGGGACACCCTGGGCACCCCAAGAGACACCCAGGGCCCCCCCAGGGACTCCTAGGGGACAGCCAGGGCACCCTAGGGACAGCCAGGGCACCCCCAGGACACCTAGGGGACAGGCAGGCAACCCCCAGGGACACCGAGGGAACAGCCAGGGCACCCTAGGGACAGCCAGGGCACCCTAGGGACAGCCAGGGCACCCCCAGGGACACCAAGGTGACATCCAGAGCACCCCAGGGACAGCCAGGGCACCCCCAGGGAAAGCTAGGGGAAAGCAAGGGCAACCCCCAGGGACACCTAAGGGACACCCTGGGCACCCCCAGGGACACCAAGGGGACCCCCAGCGACACCTAGGGGACAGGCAGGGCACCCCAGGGATAGGGAGGGCACCCCCAGGGACACCTAGGGGACCTCCAGGGCACCCCCAGGGACACGTACGGGACAGCCAGGGAACCCTATGACACCCTTTGCACCCCCAGGGACACCCAGGGCACCCCCAGGGACACCACGGGGACTGCCAGGGCCCCCCCAGGGACACCTAGGGGACAGCCAGGACAGCCCAGGGACACTCAGGGCACCCCCAGGGACAGCCAGGGGACAGCCAGGGAACCCCAGGGACACCTAAGGGACACCCTGGGCACCCCCAGGGACACCAAGGGGACCCCCAGGGACACCTAGGGGACAGCCAGGGCACCCCAGGGACACCCAGGGCACCCCCAGGGACACCCAGGAGACAGCCAGGGCTCCCCCAGGGACACCTACGGGACAGCCAGGGCACCCCCAGGGACACCTAGGGGACAGCCAGGGCACCCCAGGGACACCAAGGGGACAGCCAGGACACCCCCAGGGACACCTAGGGGACAGCCAGGGCACCCCAGGGACACCCAGGGCACCCCCAGGGACACCTACGGGACAGCAAGGGCACCCCCAGGGACACCCTGGGCACCCCCAGGGACACGTAGGGGATAGCCAGGGCACCCTAGGGACAGCCAGGGCACCCCCAAGACACGAAGGGGACAGCCAGGGCACCCCCAGGGACACCTAAAGGACAGCCAGGGCACCCCAGTGACACCCAGGGCACCCCCAGGGACACCTAGGGGACAGCCAGGGCACTCCCAGGGACACCCTGGGCACCCCCAGGAATACCGAGGGGACAGCCAGGGCACCCCAGGGACACCTAGGGGACAGGGAAGGCAACCCCAGGGACACCTTGGGGACAGCCAGGGCACCCCCTGGGCTCCCCAGGGACAGTCAGGGCACCCCAAGGGATACCGAGGGGACAGCCAGGGCACTCCAGGGATAGCCAGGGCCCCCCCCAGGGACACCTAGGGGACAGTCAGGGCACTCCACGGACAGCCTGGGCACCCCCAGGGATACCAAGGGGACAGCCAGGGCACCCCCAGGGACACCTTGGGGACAGCCAGGGCACCCCAGAGAAAGACAGGGCACCCCCAGGGACACCAAGGGGACCTCCAGGGCACCCCTAGGGACACCCAGGGCACCCCCAGGGCCACCAAGGGGACAACCAGGGCACCCCAGGGACAGCCAGGGCACCCCCAGGGACAGCCAGGGCACCCCCAGGGACACCTTGGGCGCCCCCAGGGCACCCTAGGGACAGCCAGGGCACCCCCAGGGACACCTAGCGGACAGCCAGGGCCCCCAAAGGGACACCTAGGGGACAGCCAGGGAACCCCAGGGACACCCTGTGCACCCCCAGGGACACCCCGGGCACACCCAGGGACACTTAGGGGACAGCCAGGGCACCCTTGGGACAGCCAGGGCACCCCCAGGGACACAGAGGGCACCCCCAGGGACACCAAGGGGACAGCCAGGGCACCCCAGGGACACCCAGGGCACCCCCAGAGACACCCAGGGCACCCCTAACGACACCTAGGGGACAGGCAGGTCACCCCCAGGGACACCTAGGGGACAGGCAGGGCACCCCCAGGGACACCTAGGGGAAGGCAGGACACCCCAGGGACAGCCAGGGCACTCCAGGGACACCCAGGACACCCCCAGGGACACCAAGGGGACAGGCAGGGCACCCCCAGGGACACTGACGGGACAGCCACGGCACCCCCGGAGACCCCTAGGGGACAGCCAGGGCACTCCAGGGACTGCCAGGGCACCCCCAGGGACACCTAGGGGACAGCCAGGGTACCCCGAGGGACACCAGGGCACCCCCAGGGACACCTAGGGGACAGCCATGGCACCCTAGGGACAGCCAGGGCACCCCCAGGGACACCAAGGGCACAGCCAGGGCACCCTAGGGACAGCCAGGGCACCCCCAGGGACACCTAGGGCACAGCCAGGGCACCCTCAGGGACACCGAGGGCACAGCCAGCGCCCCCACAGGGACACCCAGGGCACCCCCAGGGACACCTAGGGGACAGGTAGGGCACCCCCAGGGACACCCAGGGCACCCCCAACGACACCTAGGGGACAGGCAGGGCACCCACAGGGACACCTAGGGGACAGGCAGGGCACCTCCAGGGACACCTAGGGGACAGGCAGGGCACCCCCAGGGACACCTAGGGCACAGCCAGGGCCCCCCCCAGGGACACCAAGGGGACAGCCCGGGCACCCCAGGGACACCCAGAGCACCCCCAGGGACACCTAGGGGACAGACAGGGCACCCCCAGGGACACCCACTGCACCCCCAACGACACCTAGGGGACAGGCAGGGCACCCCCAGGGACACCTAGGGGACAGGCAGGGCACCCCCAGGGACACCTAGGGGAAGGCAGGACACCCCAGGGACAGCCAGGGCACCCCCAGGGCCACCAAGGGGACAGCCAGGGCACCCCAGGGACAGCGAGGGGAAAGCCAGGGCACCCCCAGGGACACCTAGGGGAAGGCAGGACACCCCCAGGGAAACCTAGGGGACAGCCAGGGCACCCCCAGGGACATTTAGGGGTCAGCCAGGGCACTCCAGGGACACCCAGGACACCCCCAGGGACACCAAGGGGACAGGCAGGGCACCCCCAGGGACACTGACGGGACAGCCAGGGCACCCCCAGAGACCCCTAGGGGACAGCCAGGGAACTCCCAGGGACACTCAGGGCACCCACAGGGACACCTTGGGGACAGCCAGGTCACTCCAGGGACACCCAGGGCACCCCCAGGGACACCTAGGGGACAGCCAGGGCACCCTAGGGACAGCCAGGGCACCCCCAGGGACACCTAGGGGACAGCCAGGGCCCCCCCAGGGACACCTAGGGGACAGGCAGGGCACCCCCAGGGACAGGCAGGGCACCCTCAGGGACACCTAGGGTAAAACCAGGACACCCCCAGGGACACCTAGGGGACAGCCAGGGCACCCCCAGGGACATTTAGGGGACAGCCAGGGCACTCCAGGGACACCCAGGGCACCCCTAGGGACACCCAGGGGACCCCCAGGGACACAAAGGGCACAGCCAGGGCACCCTAGGGACAGCCAGGGCACCCCCAGGGACACCTAGGGCACCGCCAGGGCACCCTCAGGGACACCGAGGGCACAGCCAGGGCCCCCACAGGGACACCCAGGGCACCCCCAGGGACACCTAGGGGACAGGTAGGGCACCCCCAGGGACACCTAGGGGACACGCAGGGCACCCCCAGGGACACTGAAGGGACAGCCAGGGCACCCCCATAGACCCCTAGGGGACAGCCAGGGCAGCCCAGGGACACTCAGGGCACCCCCAGGGACACCTAGGGGACTTCCAGGGAATCCCAGGGACACAAACGGGACAGCCAGGGAACCCCAGTGACACCCTTTGCACCCCCAGGGACACCCAGGGCCCCCCAAGGGACACCTAGGGGACAGCCAGGGCACCCCCAGGGACATTTAGGGGACAGCCAGGGCACTCCAGGGACACCCAGGGCACCCCCAGGGACACAAAGGGGACAGCCAGGGAACCCAAGGGACAGCCAGGGCACCCCCAGGGACACCTAGGGGACAGCCAGGGCACCTCAGGGACACGCAAGGCACTCCCAGGGACACCTAGGGGACAGCCAGGGCCCCCCCCAGGGACACCTAGGGGACAGCCAGGGCACCCTAGGGACAGCCAGGGCACCCCCAGGGACACCAAGGGCACAGCCAGGGCAGCCCAGTGACACCCTGTGCACCCTCAGGGACACCCAGGGCCCCCCCAGGGACACCTAGGGGACAGCCAGGGAACCCCAGGGACAGCCAGGGCACCCCCAGGGACACCTAGGGGACAGCCAGGGAACCCCAGGGACAGCCAGGGCACCCCCAGGGACACCTAGGGGACAGCCAGGGCACCCCAGGGACACGCAGGGCACCCACAGGGACACCTAGGGGACAGCCAAGGCCCCCCCCAGGGACACCAAGGGGACAGCCAGGGCAACCCAGGGACACCCAGGGCACCCCCAGGGACACCTAGGGGACAGGCAGGGCACCCCCAGGGACACCTAGGGGACAGCCAGGGCCCCCCCCAGGGACACCAAGGGGACAGCCAGGGCACCCCAGGGACACCCAGGGCACCCCCAGGGACACCCAGGGCACCCCCAACGACACCAAGGGGACAGCCAGGGCACCCCCAGGGACATTTAGGGGACAGCCAGGGCACTTCAGGGACACCCAGGGCACCCCCAGGGACACCCAGGGGACCCCCAGGGACACAAAGGGCACAGCCAGGGCACCCTAGGGACAGCCAGGGCACCCCCAGGGACACCTAGGGCACAGCCAGGGCACCCTCAGGGACACCGAGGGCACAGCCAGGGCCCCCACAGGGACACCCAGGGCACCCCCAGGGACACCTAGGGGACAGGTAGGGCACCCCCAGGGACACCCAGGGCACCCCCAACGACACCAAGGGGACAGGCAGGGCACCCCCAGGGACACCTAGGGGACACGCAGGGCACCCCCAGGAACACTGAAGGGACAGCCAGGGCACCCCCATAGACCCCTAGGGGACAGCCAGGGCAGCCCAGGAACACTCAGGGCACCCCCAGGGACACCTAGGGGACTTCCAGGGAATCCCAGGGACACGTACGGGACAGCCAGGGAACCCCAGTGACACCCTTTGCACCCCCAGGGACACCCAGGGCCCCCCAAGGGACACCTAGGGGACAGCCAGGGAACCCGAGGGACAGCCAGGGCACCCCCAGGGACACCTAGGGGACAGCCAGGGAACCCCAGGGACAGCCAGGGCACCCCCATGGACACCTAGGGGACAGCCAGGGCACCCCAGGGACACGCAGGGCACCCCCAGGGACACCTAGGGGACAGCCAGGGCCCCCCCCAGGGACACCAAGGGGACAGCCAGGGCACCCCAGGGACACCCAGGGCACCCCCAGGGACACCTAGGGGACAGGCAGGGCACCCCCAGGAACACCTAGGGGACAGCCAGGGCCCCCCCCAGGGACACCAAGGGGACAGCCAGGGCACTGCAGAGACACCCAGGGCACCCCCAGGGACACTTAGGGGACAGCCAGGGCACCCTAGGGACAGCCAGGGCACCCCCAGGGACACCTAGGGGACAGCCAGGGCCCCCCCAGGGACACCTAGGGGACAGCCAGGGCACCCCCAGGGACAGGCAGGGCACCCCCAGGGACACCTAGGGGACAACCAGGACACCCCCAGGGACACCTAGGGGACAGCCAGGGCACCCCCAGGGACATTTAGGGGACAGCCAGGGCACTCCAGGGACACCCAGGGCACCCCCAGGGACACCCAGGGGACCCCCAGGGACACCCAGGGCACCCCCAACGACACCTAGGGGACAGGCAGGTCACCCCCAGGGACACCTAGGAGACAGGCAGGGCACCCCCAGGGACACCTAGGGGAAGGTAGGACACCCCAGGGACAGCCAGGGCACCGCCAGGGACACCTAGGGCACCCCCAGGGCACCTCCAGGGACACCCAGGGCACCCCCAGGGCCACCAAGGGGGACAGCCAGGGCACCCCAGGGACAGCGAGGGGAAAGCCAGGGCACCCCCAGGGACACCTAGGGGAAGGCAGGACACCCCCAGGGACACCTAGGGGACAGCCAGGGCACCCCCAGGGACATTTAGGGGTCAGCCAGGGCACTCCAGGGACACCCAGGACACCCCCAGGGACACCAAGGGGATAGCCAGGGCACCCCCAGAGACCCCTAGGGGACAGCCAGGGCACTCCCAGGGACACTCTGGGCACCCACAGGGACACCTTGGGGACAGCCAGGTCACCGCAGGGACACCCAGGGCACCCCCATGGACACCTAGGGGACAGCCAGGGCACCCTAGGGACAGCCAGGGCACCCCCAGGGACACCTAGGGGACAGCCAGGGCCCCCCAGGGACACCTAGGGGACAGCCAAGGCACCCCCAGGGACAGGCAGGGCACCCCCAGGGACACCTAGGGGACAACCAGGACACCCCCAGGGACACCTAGGGGACAGCCAGGGCACCCCCAGGGACATTTAGGGGACAGCCAGGGCACTCCAGGGACACCCAGCGCACCCCCAGGGACACCCAGGGGACCCCC
>NW_027094597.1:0-72030 GCF_029207755.1 Chamaea fasciata
CCCAGAGACCCCTAGGGGACAGCCAGGGCCCCCCCAGGGACACCCAGGGCACCCCCAGGGACACCTAGGGGACAGCCAGGGCATCCCCAGGGACACCCAGGGCACCCCCAGGGACACCTAGGGGACAGTCAGGGCACTCCCAGGGACACTCTGGGCACCCACAGGGACAACTAAGGGACAGCCAGGGCACCCTTGGGACAGCCAGGGCACCCCCAGGGACACTCAGGGCACCCCCAGGGACACCAAGGGGACAGCCAGGGCACCCTAAAGACAGCCAGGGCACCCCCAGGGACACCGAGGGGAAGGCAGGACACCCCCAGGGACACCTAGGAGACAGCCAGGGCACCCCCAGGGACATTTAGGGGACAGCCAGGGCACTCCAGGGACACCCAGGGCACCCCCATGGACACCTAGGGGACAGGCAGGGCACCCCCTGGGACACCTAGGGGACAGCCAGGGCACCCTAAAGACAGCCAGGGCACCCCCAGGGACACCTAGAGGACAGCCAGGGCCCCCACAGGGACACCCAGGGCACCCCCAGGGACACCTAGGGGACAGGTAGGGCACCCCCAGGGACACCCAGGGCACCCCCAACGACACCTAGGGGACAGGCAGGACACCCCCAGGGACACCGAGGGGACACCCAGGGCACCCCCAGGGACACCAAGGGCACCCCCAGGGACACCTAGGGGACCTCCAGGGAACCCCAGGGACAGGTACGGGACAGCCAGGGAACCCCAGTGACACCCAGTGCACCCCCAGGGACACCTACGGGACAGCCAGGGAACCCCAGGGACACCCTGGGCACCCCCAGGGACACCCAGGGCCCCCCAGGGACACCTAGGGGACAGCCAGGGAACCCCAGGGACACCCAGGGCACCCCCATGGACACCTAGGGGACAGGCAGGGCACCCCCAGGGACACCTAGGGGACAGGCAGGACACCCCCAGAGACCCCTAGGGGACAGCCAGGGCCCCCCCAGGGACACCCAGGGCACCCCCAGGGACACCTAGGGGACAGCCAGGGCATCCCCGGGGACACCCAGGGCACCCCCAGGGACACCTAGGGGACAGCCAGGGCACTCCAGGGACACCCAGGGCACCCCCAGGGACACCTAGGGGACAGGCAGGGCACCCCCAGGGACACCGAGGGGAAAGCCAGGGCACCCCCAGGGACACGAAGGGGACAGCAAGGGCACCCCCAGGGACAGCCAGGGCACCCCCAGGGACACGAAGGGGACAGCAACGGCACCCCCAGGGACAGCCAGGGCTCCCCCAGGGACAGCCAGGGCACCTCCAGGGACACCTAGGGGACAGCCAGTGCACCCCAGGGCCACCTAGGGGACAGCCAGGGCACCCAGAGGGACAGGGAGGGCACCCCCAAGGACACCTAGAGGACAGCCAGGACCCCCCAGGGACATCCAGGGCACCCCCAGGGACACCTAGGGGACAGCCAGGGCACCCCAGGGACAGCCAGGGCAGCCCCAGGGACACCTAGGGGACCTCCAGGGCACCCCCAGGGACACGTACGGGACAGCCAGGGAACCCCAGTGACACCCTGTGCACCCCCAGGGACACCCAGGGCACCCCCAGGGACACCTAGGCGACCTCCAGGGCGTCCCCAGGGACACCCTGGGTACCCCCAGGGACACCTACGGGACGCCCTGGGCACCCCCAGGGACACCAAGGAGACCCCCAGGGACACCTAGGGGAGAGCCAGGGCACCCCCAGGGACACTGACGAGACAGCCAGGGCACGCAAGGGACACCTAGGGGACAGGCAGGGCACCTCCAGGGACAGCCAGGGTACCCCCAGGGACACAAAGTGCACAGCCAGGGCACCCTAGGGACAGCCAGGGCACCCCCAGGGACACCTAGGGCACAGCCAGGGCACCCTCAGGGACACCGAGGGCACAGCCAGGGCCCCCACAGGGACACCCAGGGCACCCCCAGGGACTCCTAGGGGACAGGCAGGGCACCTCCAGGGACAGCCAGGGTACCCCCAGGGCATCCCCAGGGACACCCAGGGCACCCCCAGGGACACCTAGGGACATCCAGGGCACCGCCAGGGACACCTAGGGGACAGCCAGGGCACCCCAGGGACATCGAGGGACAGCCAGGAACCCCCTGGGATAGCCAGCTCACCCCCACGGCCGCCTCCACCTCCAGGAGCTATCAAAACCCTCCTCAGGTTCTTTGATGCCTCAAATGGGCCACCCAAACCTCCCGAATACCCCCCAAAGCACCCAAAGCAGCCCCCAGGACTCCCCCCAGACCCCCCACAACCCAAAAACCCCCTCCACGACAACTCAGGACCCCCAGGATCCCCCCAAATCCGCGCCCCCCTCACCCTGAGGTCCCGTTTGAGCCGCTCCACGTTGCGGACAGGCACCAGCTCATCAAGCCCCAAGCACCAACACCTGCGGGACTGGGATGGACTGAGAGCACTGGGAGGGTGACCAGAGAAACCTGGGATGGACGAAGAGTGGACTGGGATGAACTGGGATGAACTGGCAGGCGTGTGGGGGTCCATGGTGGCCACTCGGTGCCTTACTGGTCTATACTGGGATGGGTCGGATGGCCCCAGGGGAGGGGGTGAGGCCACAATGGTCCAGACTGGGAGGGGAGTCACCATGGCGCCGGAGGCGGAGTCGAGGATACGAGCGAGGCAGGGACACCTAGGGGACAGCCAGGGCAACCCAGGGACATCAGGGCCACCCCAGGGACACCTAGGGGACAGCCAGGGAACCCCAGGGACACCCTGGGCACCCCCAGGGACACCTAATGCACCCCCAGGGACACCTAGGGGACAGCCAGGGCACTCGCAGGGACACTCTGGGCACCCACAGGGACACCTTGGGGACAGCCAGGGCACCCCAGGGACACCCAGGGCACCCCCAGGGACACCTAGAGCACCCCCAGGGACACCTAGGGGAAGGCAGGACACCCCCAGGGACACCTAGGGGACAGCCAGGGCACCCCCAGGGACATTTAGGGGTCAGCCAGGGCACTCCAGGGACACCCAGGACACCCCCAGGGACACCAAGGGGACAGGCAGGGCACCCCCAGGGACACTGACGGGACAGCCAGGGCACCCCCAGAGACCTCTAGGGGACAGCCAGGGCACTCCCAGGGACACTCTGGGCACCCACAGGGACACCTTGGGGACAGCCAGGTCACCGCAGGGACACCCAGGGCACCCCCAGGGACACCTAGGGGACAACCAGGAAACCCCCAGGGACACCTAGGGGACAGCCAGGGCACCCCCAGGGACATTTAGGGGACAGCCAGGGCACTCCAGGGACACCCAGGGCACCCCCAGGGACACCCAGGGGACCCCCAGGGACACCTAGGGCACAGCCAGGGCACCCTCAGGGACACCGAGGGCACAGCCAGGGGCCCCACAGGGACACCCAGGGCACCCCCAGGGACACCTAGGGGACAGGCAGGGCACCCCCAGGGACACCTAGGGGACACGCAGGGCACCCCCAGGGACACTGAAGGGACACCCAGGGCCCCCCCAGGGACACCTAGGGGACAGCCAGGGAACCCCAGGGACAGCCAGGGCACCCCCAGGGACACCTAGGGGACAGCCAGGGAACCCCAGGGACAGCCAGGGCACCCCCAGGGACACCTAGGGGACAGCCAGGGAACCCCAGAGACAGGCAGGGCACCCCCAGGGACACCTAGGGGACAACCAGGACACCCCCAGGGACACCTAGGGGACAGCCAGGGCACCCCCAGGGACATTTAGGGGACAGCCAGGGACACCAAGGAGACAGGCAGGGCACCCCCAGGGACACTGACGGGACAGCCAGGGCACCCCCAGAGACCCCTAGGGGACAGTCAGGGCACTCCCAGGGACACTCTGGGCACCCACAGGGACAACTAAGGGACAGCCAGGGCACCCTTGGGACAGCCAGGGCACCCCCAGGGACACTCAGGGCACCCCCAGGGACACCAAGGGGACAGCCAGGGCACCCTAAAGACAGCCAGGGCACCCCCAGGGACACCGAGGGGAAGGCAGGACACCCCCAGGGACACCTAGGAGACAGCCAGGGCACTCCAGGGACACCCAGGGCACCCCCATGGACACCTAGGGGACAGGCAGGGCACCCTGAAGACAGCCAGGGCACCCCCAGGGACAGCCAGGGCACCCCCAGGGACACCTAGAGGACAGCCAGGGCCCCCACAGGGACACCCAGGGCACCCCCAGGGACACCTAGGGGACAGGTAGGGCACCCCCAGGGACACCCAGGGCACCCCCAACGACACCTAGGGGACAGGCAGGACACCCCCAGGGACACCGAGGGGACACCCAGGGCACCCCCAGGGACACCAAGGGCACCCCCAGGGACACCTAGGGGACCTTCAGGGAACCCCAGGGACAGGTACGGGACAGCCAGGGAACCCCAGTGACACCCAGTGCACCCCCAGGGACACCTACGGGACAGCCAGGGAACCCCAGGGACACCCTGGGCACCCCCAGGGACACCCAGGGCCCCCCAGGGACACCTAGGGGACAGCCAGGGAACCCCAGGGACACCCAGGGCACCCCCATGGACACCTAGGGGACAGGCAGGGCACCCCCAGGGACACCTACGGGACAGCCAGGGCACCCCCAGGGACACCTAGGGGACAGGCAGGACACCCCCAGAGACCCCTAGGGGACAGCCAGGGCCCCCCCAGGGACACCCAGGGCACCCCCAGGGACACCTAGGGGACAGCCAGGGCATCCCCAGGGACACCCAGGGCACCCCCAGGGACACCTAGGGGACAGCCAGGGCACTCCAGGGACACCCAGGGCACCCCCAGGGACACCTAGGGGACAGGCAGGGCACCCCCAGGGACACCGAGGGGAAAGCCAGGGCACCCCCAGGGACACGAAGGGGACAGCAAGGGCACCCCCAGGGACAGCCAGGGCACCCCCAGGGACACGAAGGGGACAGCAACGGCACCCCCAGGGACACCTAGGGGACAGCCAGGGCACCCTAGGGACAGCCAGGGCACCCCCAGGGACACCAAGGGCACAGCCAGGGCACACTAGGGACAGCCAGGGCACCCCCAGGGACACCTAGGGCACAGCCAGGGCACCCTCAGGGACACCGAGGGCACAGCCAGGGCCCCCACAGGGACACCCAGGCCACCCCCAGGGACACCTAGGGGACAGGTAGGGCACCCCCAGGGACACCCAGGGCACCCCCAACGACACCTAGGGGACAGGCAGGGCACCCACAGGGACACCTAGGGGACAGGCAGGGCACCCCCAGGGACACTGAAGGGACAGCCAGGGCACCCCCAGAGACCCCTAGGGGACAGCCAGGGCAGCCCAGTGACACCCTGAGCACACCCAGGGACACCCAGGGCCCCCCCAGGGACACCTAGGGGACAGCCAGGGAACCCCAGGGACAGCCAGGGCACTTCCAGGGACACCTAGGGGACAGCCAGGGAACCCCAGGGACAGCCAGGGCACCCCCAGGGACACCTAGGGGACAGCCAGGGCACCCCAGGGACACGCAGGGCACCCACAGGGACACCTAGGGGACAGCCAAGGCCCCCCCCAGGGACACCAAGGGGACAGCCAGGGCAACCCAGGGACACCCAGGGCACCCCCAGGGACACCTAGGGGACAGGCAGGGCACCCCCAGGGACACCTAGGGGACAGCCAGGGCCCCCCCCAGGGACACCAAGGGGACAGCCAGGGCACCCCAGGGCCACCCAGGGCACCCCCAGGGACACCTAGGGGACAGGCAGGGCACCCCCAGGGACACCCAGGGCACCCCCAACGACACCTAGGGGACAGGCAGGGCACCCCCAGGGACACCTAGGGGACAGGCAGGGCACCCCCAGGGACACCTAGGGGAAGGCAGGACACCCCAGGGACAGCCAGGGCACCCCCAGGGACACCTAGGGGACCTCCAGGGCACCCCCAGGGACACCCAATGCACCCCCAGGGCCACCAAGGGGACAGCCAGGGCACCCCAGGGACAGCGAGGGGAAAGCCAGGGCACCCCCAGGGACACCTAGGGGAAGGCAGGACACCCCCAGGGACACCTAGGGGACAGCCAGGGCACCCCCAGGGACATTTAGGGGTCAGCCAGGGCACCCCCAGGGACACCCAGGACACCCCCAGGGACACCAAGGGGACAGGCAGGGCACCCCCAGGGACACTGACGGGACAGCCAGGGCACCCCCAGAGACCCCTAGGGGACACCCAGGGCACCCCCAGGGACACCTAGGGGACAGCCAGGGCACCCTAGGGACAGCCAGGGCCCCCCCAGGGACACCTAGGGGACAGCCAGGGCACCCCCAGGGACAGGCAGGGCACCCCCAGGGACACCTAGGGGACAACCAGGACACCCCCAGGGACACCTAGGGGACAGCCAGGGCACTCCAGGGACACCCAGGTCACCCCCAGGGACACCCAGGGGACCCTCAGGGACACAAAGGGCACAGCCAGGGCACCCTAGGGACAGCCTGGGCACCCCCAGGGACACCTAGGGCACAGCCAGGGCACCCTCAGGGACACCGAGGGCACAGCCAGGGCCCCCACAGGGACACCCAGGGCACCCCCAGGGACACCTAGGGGACAGGTAGGGCACCCCCAGGGACACCCAGGGCAACCCCAACGACACCTAGTGGACAGGCAGGGCACCCACAGGGACACCTAGGGGACAGGCAGGGCACCCCCAGGGACACTGAAGGGACAGCCAGGGCACCCCCAGAGACCCCTAGGGGACAGCCAGGGCAGCCCAGTGACACCCTGTGCACCCTCAGGGACACCCAGGGCCCCCCCAGGGACACCTAGGCGACAGCCAGGGAACCCCAGGGACAGCCAGGGCACCCCCAGGGACACCTAGGGGACAGCCAGGGCACCCCAGGGACACGCAGGGCACCCACAGGGACACCTAGGGGACGGCCAAGGCCCCCCCCAGGGACACCAAGGGGACAGCCAGGGCAACCAAGGGACACCCAGGGCACCCCCAGGGACACCTAGGGGACAGGCAGGGCACCCCCAGGGACACCTCGGGGACAGCCAGGGGCCCCCCAGGGACACCAAGGGGACTGCCAGGGCACCCCAGGGACACCCACGGCACCCCCAGGGACACCCAGGGCACCCCCAACGACACCTAGGGGACAGGCAGGTCACCCCCAGGGACACCTAGGGGACAGGCAGGGCACCCCCAGGGACACCTAGGGGAAGGCAGGACACCCCAGGGACAGCCAGGGCTCCCCCAGGGACACCTAGGGCACCTCCAGGGCACCCCCAGGGACACCCAGGGCACCCCCAGGGCCACCAAGGGGACAGCCAGGGCACCCCAGGGACAGCGAGGGGAAAGCAAGGGCACCCCCAGGGACACCTAGGGGAAGGCAGGACACCCCCAGGGACACCTAGGGGACAGCCAGGGCACCCCCAGGGACATTTAGGGGTCAGCCAGGGCACTCCAGGGACACCCAGGACACCCCCAGGGACACCAAGGGGACAGGCAGGGCACCCCCAGGGACACTGACGGGACAGCCAGGGCACCCCCAGAGACCCCTAGGGGACAGCCAGGGCACTCCCAGGGACACTCTGGGCACCCACAGGGACACCTTGGGGACAGCCAGGTCACCCCAGGGACACCCAGGGCACCCCCAGGGACACCTAGGGGACAGCCAGGGCACCCTAGGGACAGCCAGGGCACCCCCAGGGACACCTAGGAGACAGCCAGGGCCCCCCCAGGGACACCTAGGGGACAGCCAGGGCACCCCCAGGGACAGGCAGGGCACCCCCAGGGACACCTAGGGGACAACCAGGACACCCCCAGGGACACCTAGGGGACAGCCAGGGCACCCCCAGGGACATTTAGGGGACAGCCAGGGCACTCCAGGGACACCCAGGGCACCCCCAGGGACACCCAGGGGACCCCCAGGGACCCAAAGGGCACAGCCAGGGCACCCTCAGGGACACCGAGGGCACAGCCAGGGCACCCTCAGGGACACCTAGGGGACAGGTAGGGCACCCCCAGGGACACCCAGGGCACCCCCAACGACACCTAGGGGACAGGCAGGGCACCCCCAGGGACACCTAGGGGACACGCAAGGCACCCCCAGGGACACTGAAGGGACAGCCAGGGCACCCCCATAGACGCCTAGGGGACAGCCAGGGCAGCCCAGGGACACTCAGGGCACCCCCAGGGACACCTAGGGGACTTCCAGGGAATCCCAGGGACACGTACGGGACAGCCAGGGAACCCCAGTGACACCCTTTGCACCCCCAGGGACACCCAGGGCCCCCCCAGGGACACCTAGGGGACAGCCAGGGAACCCCAGGGACAGCCAGGGCACCCCCAGGGACACCTAGGGGACAGCCAGGGAACCCCAGGGACAGCCAGGGCACCCCCAGGGACACCTAGGGGACAGCCAGGACACCCCAGGGACACGCAGGGCACCCCCAGGGACACCTAGGGGACAGCCAGGGCCCCCCACAGGGACACCAAGGGGACAGCCAGGGCCCCCCACAGGGACACCAAGGGGACAGCCAGGGCACCCCAGGGACACCCAGGGCACCCCCAGGGACACCTAGGGGACAGCCAGGGCACCCTAGGGACAGCCAGGGCACCCCCAGGGACACCAAGGGCACAGCCAGGGCACACTAGGGACAGCCAGGGCACCCCCAGGGACACCTAGGGCACAGCCAGGGCACCCTAGGGACACCGAGGGCACAGCCAGGGCCCCCACAGGGACACCCAGGGCACCCCCAGGGACACCTAGGGGACAGGTAGGGCACCCCCAGGGACACCCAGGGCAACCCCAACGACACCCTGGGGACAGGCAGGGCACCCACAGGGACACCTAGGGGACAGGCAGGGCACCCCCAGGGACACTGAAGGGACAGCCAGGGCACCCCCAGAGACCCCTAGGGGACAGCCAGGGCAGCCCAGTGACACCCTGTGCACCCCCAGGGACACCCAGGGCCCCCCCAGGGACACCTAGGGGACAGCCAGGGAACCCCAGGGACAGCCAGGGCACTTCCAGGGACACCTAGGGGACAGCCAGGGAACCCCAGGGACAGCCAGGGCACTTCCAGGGACACCTAGGGGACAGCCAGGGCCCCCCCCAGGGACACCAAGGGGACAGCCAGGGCAACCCAGGGACACCAGGGCACCCCCAGGGACACCTAGGGGACAGCCAGGGCACCCTAGGGACAGCCAGGGCACCCCCAGGGACACCAAGGGCACAGCCAGGGCACCCTAGGGACAGCCAGGGCACCCCCAGGGACACCTAGGGCACAGCCAGGGCACCCTCAGGGACACCGAGGGCACAGCCAGGGCCCCCACAGGGACACCCAGGGCACCCCCAGAGACACCTAGGGGACAGGTAGGGCACCCCCAGGGACACCCAGGGCACCCCCAACGACACCTAGGGGACAGGCAGGGCACCCACAGGGACACCTAGGGGACAGGCAGGGCACCCCCAGGGACACTGAAGGGACAGCCAGGGCACCCCCAGAGACCCCTAGGGGACAGCCAGGGCAGCCCAGTGACACCCTGTGCACCCTCAGGGACACCCAGGGCCCCCCCAGGGACACCTAGGGGACAGCCAGGGAACCCCAGGGACAGCCAGGGCACCCCCAGGGACACCTAGGGGACAGCCAGGGAACCCCAGGGACAGCCAGGGCACCCCCAGGGACAACCAGGGGACAGCCAGGGAACCCCAGAGACAGCCAGGGCACTCCCAGGGACACCTAGGGGACAGCCAGGGCACCCTAGGGACACGCAGGGCACCCCCAGGGACACCTGGGGGACAGCCAGGGCCCCCCCCAGGGACACCAAGGGGACAGCCAGGGCACCCCAGGGACACCCAGGGCACCCCCAGGGACACCTAAGGGACAGGCAGGGCACCCCCAGGGAAACCTAGGGGACAGCCAGGGCCCCCCCCAGGGACACCAAGGGGACAGCCAGGGCACCCCAGGGACACCCAGGGCACCGCCAAGGACACCTAGGGGACAGGCAGGGCACCCCCAGGGACACCCAGGTCACCCCCAACGACACCTAGGGGACAGGCAGGGCACCCCCAGGGACACCTAGGGGAAGGCAGGACACTCCAGGGACATTTAGGGGACAGCCAGGGCACCGCCGGGGACATTTAGGGGACAGCCAGGGCACTCCACGGACACCCAGGGCACCCCCAGGGACACCTAGGGGACAGCCAGGGCACCCCCAGGGACACCAAGGGCACCCCCAGGGACACCTAGGGGACAGCCAGGGCACTCCCAGGGACACCCAGGGCACTCCCAGGGACACTCTGGGCACCCACAGGGACACCTTGGGGACAGCCAGGGCACCCCAGGGACAACCAGGGCACCCCCAACGACACCTAGGGGACAGGCAGGTCACCCCAGGGACACCTAGGTGACAGGAAAGGCCCCCCAGGGACACCTAGGGGACAGCCAGGGCCCCCCCAGGGACACCTAGGGGACAGGCAGGGCACCCCCAGGGACACCGAGGGGACACCCAGGGCCCCCCCAGGGACACCTAGGGGACAGGCAGGGCACTCCCAGGGCACCCCAGGGACACCCAGGGCACCCCCAGGGACACCTAGGGGACAGGCAGGGCACCCCCAGGGACACCTAGGGGACAGCCAGGGCCCCCCCCAGGGACACCAAGGGGAAGGCAGGACACCCCAGGGACAGCCAGGGCACCCCCAGGGACACCTAGGGGACCTCCAGGGCACCCCCAGGGACACCCAGGGCACCCCCAGGGCCACCAAGGGTACAGCCAGGGCACCCCAGGGACAGCGAGGGGAAAGCCAGGGCACTCCCAGGGACACCTAGGGGAAGGCAGGACACCCCCAGGGACACCTAGGGGACAGCCAGGGCACCCCCAGGGACATTTAGGGGTCAGCCAGGGCACTCCAGGGACACCCAGGACACCCCCAGGGACACCAAGGGGACAGGCAGGGCACCCCCAGGGACACTGACGGGACAGCCAGGGCACCCCCAGAGACCCCTAGGGGACAGCCAGGGCACTCCCAGGGACACCCTGGGCACCCACAGGGACACCTTGGGGACAGCCAGGTCACCCCAGGGACACCCAGGGCACCCCCAGGGACACCTAGGGGACAGCCAGGGCACCCTAGGGACAGCCAGGGCCCCCCCAGGGACACATAGGGGACAGCCAGGGCACCCCCAGGGACAGGCAGGGCACCCCCAGGGACAGCTAGGGGACAACCAGGACACTCCCAGGAACACCTAGGGGACAGCCAGGGCACCCCCAGGGACATTTAGGGGACAGCCAGGGCACTCCAGGGACACCCAGGGCACCCCCAGGGACACCCAGGGGACCCCCAGGGACACAAAGGGCACAGCCAGGGCACCCTAGGGACAGCCAGGGCACCCCCAGGGACACCTAGGGCACAGCCAGGGCACCCTCAGGGACACCGAGGGCAAAGCCAGGGCCCCCACAGGGACACCCAGGGCACCCCCAGGGACACCTAGGGGACAGGTAGGGCACCCCCAGGGACACCCAGGGCACCCCCAACGACACCTAGGGGACAGG
Organism: Chamaea fasciata; assembly: GCF_029207755.1. Lineage (NCBI taxonomy): Eukaryota > Metazoa > Chordata > Aves > Passeriformes > Sylviidae > Chamaea > Chamaea fasciata. The sequence goes on from NW_027094597.1 coordinate 11,539, forward strand.
CAGGGCACCCCCAGGGACACCTAGGGAACAGGCAGGGCACCCCCAGGGACACTGAAGGGACAGCCAGGGCACCCCCATAGACCCCTAGGGGACAGCCAGGGCAGCCCAGGGACACTCAGGGCACCCCCAGGGACACCTAGGGGACTTCCAGGGAATCCCAGGGACACGTACGGGACAGCCAGGGAACCCCAGTGACACCCTTTTCACCCCCAGGGACAGCCAGGGCCCCCCCAGGGACACCTAGGGGACAGCCAGGGAACCCCAGGGACAGGCAGGTCACCCCCAGGGACACCTAGGGGACAGCCAGGGAACCCCAGGGACAGCCAGGGCACCCCCAAGGACACCTAGGGGACAGCCAGGGCACCCCAGGGACACGCAGGGCACCCCCAGGGACACCTAGGGGACAGCCAGGGCCCCCCCCAGGGACACCAAGGGGACAGCCAGGGCACCCCAGGGACACCCAGGGCACCCCCAGGGACACCTAGGGGACAGCCAGGGCACCCTAGGGACAGCCAGGGCACCCCCAGGGACACCTAGGGCACAGCCAGGGCACCCTCAGGGACACCGAGGGCACAGCCAGGGCCCCCACAGGGACACCCAGGGCACCCCCAGGGACACCTAAGGGACAGGTAGGGCACCCCCAGGGACACCCAGGGCACCCCCAACGACACCTAGGGGACAGGCAGGGCACCCACAGGGACACCTAGGGGACAGGCAGGGCACCCCCAGGGACACTGAAGGGACAGCCAGGGCACCCCCAGAGACCCCTAGGGGACAGCCAGGGCAGCCCAGTGACACCCTGTGCACACCCAGGGACACCCAGGGCCCCCCCAGGGACACCTAGGGGACAGCCAGGGAACCCCAGGGACAGTCAGGGCACTTCCAGGGACACCTAGGGGACAGCCAGGGAACCCCAGGGACAGCTAGGGCACCCCCAGGGACACCAAGGGGACAGCCAGGGAACCCCAGGGACAGCCAGGGCACCCCCAGGGACACCAAGGGGACAGCCAGGGCACCCCAGGGACACCCAGGGCACCCCCAGGGACACCTAGGGGACAGGCAGGGCACCCCCAGGGACACCCAGGGCACCCCCAACGACACCTAGGGGACAGGCAGGGCACCCCCAGGGACACCTAGGGGACAGGCAGGGCACCCCCAGGGACACCTAGGGGAAGGCAGGACACCCCAGGGACAGCCAGGGCACCCCCAGGGACACCTAGGGGACCTCCAGGGCACCCCCAGGGACACCCAATGCACCCCCAGGGCCACCAAGGGGACAGCCAGGGCACCCCAGGGAAAGCGAGGGGAAAGCCAGGGCACCCCCAGGGACACCTAGGGGAAGGCAGGACACCCCCAGGGACACCTAGGGGACAGCCAGGGCACCCCCAGGGACATTTAGGGGTCAGCCAGGGCACTCCAGGGACACCCAGGACACCCCCAGGGACACCAAGGGGACAGGCAGGGCACCCCCAGGGACACTGACGGGACAGCCAGGGCACCCCCAGAGACCCCTAGGGGACAGCCAGGGCACTCCCAGGGACACTCTGGGCACCCACAGGGACACCTTGGGGACAGCCAGGTCACCCCAGGGACACCCAGGGCACCCCCAGAGACACCTAGGGGACAGCCAGGGCACCCTAGGGACAGCCAGGGCCCCCCCAGAGACACCTAGGGGACAGCCAGGGCACCCCCAGGGACAGGCAGGGCACCCCCAGGGACACCTAGGGGACAACCAGGACACCCCCAGGGACACCTAGAAGACAGCCAGGGCACCCCCAGGGACATTTAGGGGACAGCCAGGGCACTCCAGGGACACCCAGGGCACCCCCAGGGACACCCAGGGCACCCCCAGGGACACCTAGGGCACCCCCAACGACACCTAGGGGACAGGTAGGGCACCCCCAGGGACACCCAGGGCACCCCCAACGACACCTAGGGGACAGGCAGGGCACCCACAGGGACACCTAGGTGACAGGCAGGGCACCCCCAGGGACACTGAAGGGACAGCCAGGGCCCCCCCTAGGGACACCAAGGGGACAGCCAGGGCAACCCAGGGACACCCAGGGCACCCCCAGGGACACCTAGGGGACAGGCAGGGCACCCCCAGGGACACCTAGGGGACAGCCAGGGCCCCCCCCAGGGACACCAAGGGGACAGCCAGGGCACCCCAGGGACACCCAGGGCACCCCCAGGGACACCCAGGGCACCCCCAACGACACCTAGGGGACAGGCAGGTCACCCCCAGGGACACCTAGGGGACAGGCAGGGCACCCCCAGGGACACCTAGGGGAAGGCAGGACACCCCAGGGACAGCCAGGGCACCCCCAGGGACACCTAGGGGACCTCCAGGGCACCCCCAGGGACACCCAGGGCACCCCCAGGGCCACCAAGGGGACAGCCAGGGCACCCCAGGGACAGCGAGGGGAAAGCCAGGGCACCCCCAGGGACACCTAGGGGAAGGCAGGACACCCCCAGGGACACCTAGGGGACAGCCAGGGCACCCCCAGGGACATTTAATGGTCAGCCAGGGCACTTCAGGGACACCCAGGACACCCCCAGGGACACCAAGGGGACAGGCAGGGCACCCCCAGGGACACTGACGGGACAGCCAGGGCACCCCCAGAGACCCCTAGGGGACAGCCAGGGCACTCCCAGGGACACTCTGGGCACCCACAGGGACACCGTGGGGACAGCCAGGTCACCCCAGGGACACCCAGGGCACCCCCAGGGACACCTAGGGGACAGCCAGGGCACCCTAGGGACAGCCAGGGCACCCCCAGGGACACCTAGGGGACAGCCAGGGCCCCCCCAGGGACACCTAGGGGACAGCCAGGGCACCCCCAGGGACAGGCAGGGCACCCCCAGGGACACCTAGGGGACAACCAGGACACCCCCAGGGACACCTAGGGGACAGCCAGGGCACCCCCAGGGACATTTAGGGGACAGCCAGGGCACTCCAGAGACACCCAGGGCACCCCCAGGGACACCCAGGGGACCCCCAGGGACACAAAGGGCACAGCCAGGGCACCCTAGTGACACCAAGGGCACCCCCAGGGACACCTAGGGGACAGGTAGGGCACCCCCAGGGACACCCAGGGCACCCCCAACGACACCAAGGGGACAGGCAGGGCACCCCCAGGGACACCTAGGGGACTCGCAGGGCACCCCCAGGGACACTGAAGGGACAGCCAGGGCACCCCCATAGACCCCTAGAGGACAGCCAGGGCAGCCCAGGGACACTCAGGGCACCCCCAGGGACACCTAGGGAAAAGCCAGGGCACCCCAGGGACACGCAGGGCACCCCCAGGGACACCTAGGGGACAGCCAGGGCACCCTAGGGGCAGCCAGGGCACCCCCAGGGACACCTAGGGCACACCCAGGGCACCCTCAGGGACACCGAGGGCACAGCCAGGGCCCCCACAGGGACACCCAGGGCACCCCCAGAGACACCTAGGGGACAGGTAGGGCACCCCCAGGGACACCCAGGGCACCCCCAACGACACCTAGGGGACAGGCAGGGCACCCACAGGGACACCTAGGGGACAGGCAGGGCACCCCCAGGGACACTGAAGGGACAGCCAGGGCACCCCCAGAGACCCCTAGGGGACAGTCAGGGCAGCCCAGTGACACCCTGTGCACCCTCAGGGACACCCAGGGCCCCCCCAGGGACACCTAGGGGACAGCCAGGGAACCCCAGGGACAGCCAGGGCACCCCCAGGGACACCTAGGGGACAGCCAGGGAACCCCAGGGACACCCAGGGCACCCCCAGGGACACCTAGGGGACAGCCAGGGCACCCCAGGGACACGCAGGGCACCCACAGGGACACCTAGGGGACAGCCAAGGTCCCCCCCAGGGACACCAAGGGGACAGCCAGGGCACCCCAGGGACACCCAGGGCACCCCCAGGGACACCTAGGGGACAGGCAGGGCACCCCCAGGGACACCTAGGGGAAGGCAGGACACCCCAGGGACAGCCAGGGCACCCCCAGGGACATCTAGGGGACCTCCAGGGCACCCCCGGGGACACCCAGGGCACCCCCAGGGCCACCAAGGGGACAGCCAGGGCACCCCAGGGACAGCGAGGGGAAAGCCAGGGCACCCCCAGGGACACCTAGGGGAAGGCAGGACACCCCCAGGGACACCTAGGGGACAGCCAGGGCACCCCCAGGGACACTGACGGGACAGCCAGGGCACCCTAGGGACAGCCAGGGCACCCCCAGGGACACCTAGGGGACAGCCAGGGCCCCCCCAGGGACACCTAGGGGACAGCCAGGGCACCCCCAGGGACAGGCAGGGCACCCCCAGGGACACCTAGGGGACAACCAGGACACCCCCAGGGACACCTAGGGGACAGCCAGGGCACCCCCAGGGACATTTAGGGGACAGCCAGGGCACTCCAGGGACACCCAGGGCACGCCCAGGGACACCCAGGGGACCCCCAGGGACAGAAAGGGCACAGCCAGGGCACCCTAGGGACAGCCAGGGCACCCCCAGGGACACCTAGGGCACAGCCAGGGCACCCTCAGGGACACCGAGGGCACAGCCAGGGCCCCCACAGGGACACCAAGGGCACCCCCAGGGACACGCAGGGCACCCCCAGGGACACCTAGGGGACAGCCAGGGCCCCCCCCAGAGACACCAAGGGGACAGCAAGGGCACCGCAGGGACACGCAGGGCACCCCCAGCGACACCTAGGGGACAGGCAGGGCACCCCCAGGGACACCCAGGGCACCCCCAACGACACCTAGGGGACAGGCAGGGCACCCCCAGGGACACCTAGGGGACAGGCAGGGAACCCCCAGGGACACCTAGGGGAAGGCAGGACACCCCAGGGACAGCCAGGGCACCCCCAGGGACACGTAAGGGACAGCCAGGGAACCTCAGTGACACCGTGTGCACCCCCAGGGGACACCCAGGGCACCCCCCAGGGACACCTAGGGGACAGCCAGGGCAGCCCAGGGACACTCAGGGCACCCCCAGGGACACCTAGGGGACAGCCAGGGAACCCCAGGGACAGCCAGGGCACCCCCAGGGACAACCAGGGGACAGCCAGGGAACCCCAGAGACAGCCAGGGCACCCCCAGGGACACCTAGGGACAGCCAGGGCACCCCAGGGACACGCAGGGCACCCCCAGGGACACCTGGGGGACAGCAGGGTCCCCCCCCAGGGACACCAAGGGGACAGCCAGGGCACCCCAGGGACACCCAGGGCACCCCCAGGGACACCTAAGGGACAGGCAGGGCACCCCCAGGGAAACCTAGGGGACAGCCAGGGCCCCCCCCAGGGACACCAAGGGACAGCCAGGGCACCCCAGGGACACCCAGGGCACCGCCAAGGACACCCTAGGGGACAGGCAGGGCACTCCCAGGGACACCCAGGTCACCCCCAACGACACCTAGGGGACAGGCAGGGCACCCCCAGGGACACCTAGGGGAAGGCAGGACACCCCAGGGACATTTAGGGGACAGCCCAGGGCACCGCCAGGGACATTTAGGGGACAGCCAGGGCACTCCACGGACACCCAGGGCACCCCCAGGGACACCTAGGGGACAGCCAGGGCACCCCCAGGGACACCCAGGGCACCCCCAGGGACACCTAGGGGGACAGCCAGGGCACTCCCAGGGACTCCCAGGGCACTCCCAGGGGCACTCCCAGGGACACTCTGGGCACCCACAGGGACACCTTGGGGACAGCCAGGGCACCCCAGGGACAACCAGGGCACCCCCAACGACACCTAGGGGACAGGCAGGGCACCCCAGGGACACCTAGGTGACAGGAAAGGCCCCCAGGGACACCTAGGGGACAGCCAGGGCCCCCCCAGGGACACCTAGGGGACAGGCAGGGCACCCCAGGGACACCGAGGGGACACCCAGGGCACCCCAGGGACACCAAGGGGCACCCCCAGGGAAACCTAGGGGACAGCCAGGGCCCCCCCCATGGGACACCAAGGGGACAGCCAGGGCACCCCAGGGACACCCAGGGCACCGCCAGGGACACCTAGGGGACAGGCAGGGCACCCCCAGGGACACCCAGGTCACCCCCAACGACACCTAGGGGACAGGCAGGGCACCCCCAGGGACACCTAGGGGAAGGCAGGACACCCCAGGGACAGCCAGGGCACCACCAGGGACATTTAGGGGACAGCCAGGGCACTCCACGGACACCCAGGGCACCCCTCAGGGACATCTAGGGGACAGCCAGGGCACTCCCAGGTACAACCAGGGCACCCCCAGGGACACCTAGAGGACAGGCAGGGCCCCCCCAGGGACATCCAGGGCACCCCCAGGGACACCTAGGGGACAGCCAGGGCAACCCAGGGACACCCAGTGCAGCCCAGGGACACCTAGGGGACCTCCAGGGCACCCCCAGGGACACGTACGGGACAGCCAGGGAACCCCAGTGACACCCTGTGCACCCCCAGGGACACCCAGGGCAACCCCAGGGACACCTAGGGGACAGCCAGGGCAGCCCAGGGACACCCAGGGCACCCCCATGGTCATCTAGGGGACAGCCAGGGCATCCCCAGGAACACACAGGGCACCCCCAGGGACACCTAGGGGACGCCCTGGGCACTCCCAGGGACACCCAGGGCACCCCCAAGGACACCTAGGAGACAGCCAGGGCACGCCAGGGACACCCAGGGCACCCTCAGGGACCCCTAGGGGAGAGCCAGGGCACCCCCAGGGACACGGACGGGACAGCCACGCACCCCAGGGACACCGAGGGCACAGCCAGGGCACCCTAGGGACAGCCAGGGCACCCCCAGGGACACCTAAGGGACAGGCAGGGCACCCCCAGGGACACCTAGGGGACAGCCAGGGCACCCCCAGGGACACTGACAAGACAGCCAGGGCACCCCCAGGGACACTGACGAGACAGCCAGGGCACCCCAGGGAGAGCCAGGGCACCCCCAGGGACACCTAGGGGACAGCCAGGGCACCCTAGGGACAGCCAGGGCACCCCGAGGGACACCTAAGTGACAGCCAGGGCACCCCTGGGACACCTAGGGGACAGCCAGGGCACCCCAGGGACATCGAGGGACAGCCAGGAACCCCCTGGGACTGCCAGCTCACCCCCACGGCCGCCTCACCTCCAGGAGCTATCAAAACCCTCCTCAGGTTCTTTGATGCCTCAAATGGGCCGCCCAAACCTCCCGAATACCCCCCAAAGCACCCAAAGCAGCCCCAGGACTCCCCCCAGACCCCCCACAACCCAAAAACCCCCTCCACGACAACTCAGGACCCCCAGGATCCCCCCAAATCCGCGCCCCCCCTCACCCTGAGGTCCCGTTTGAGCCGCTCCACGTTGCGGACAGGCACCAGCTCATCAAGCCCCAAGCACCAACACCTGCGGGACTGGGATGGACTGAGAGCACTGGGAGGGTGACCAGAGAAACCTGGGATGGACGAAGAGTGGACTGGGATGAACTGGGATGAACTGGCAGGCGTGTGGGGGTCCATGGTGGCCACTCGGTGCCTTACTGGTCTATACTGGGATGGGTCGGATGGCCCCAGGGGAGGGGGTGAGGCCACAATGGTCCAGACTGGGAGGGGAGTCACCATGGCGCCGGAGGCGGAGTCGAGGATACGAGCGAGGCAGGGACACCTAGGGGACAGCCAGGGCAACCCAGGGACATCAGGGCCACCCCAGGGACACCTAGGGGACAGCCAGGGCACAAGCCCCCAGGGACACCTAGGGGACCTCCAGGGCACCCCCAGGTACACCCAGGGGCACCCCCAGGGCCACCAAGGGGACAGCCAGGGCACCCCAGGGACAGCGAGGGGAAAGCCAGGGCACCCCCAGGGACACCCGTAGGGGAAGGCAGGACACCCCCAGGGACACCTAGGGGACAGCCAGGGCACCCCAGGGACATTTAGGGGTCAGCCAGGGCACTCCAGGGACACCCAGGACACCCCCAGAGGGCGGACACCAAGGGGACAGGCAGGGCACCCCCAGGGACACTGACGGGACAGCCAGGGCACCCCCAGAGACCCCTAGGGGACAGCTAGGGCACCCTAGGGACAGCCAGGGCAACCCCCAGGGACACCTAGGGGACAGCCAGGGCCCCCCCAGGGACACCTAGGGGACAGCCAGGGCACCCCAAGAGACAGGCAGGGCACCCCCAGGGACACCTAGGGGACAACCAGGACACCCCCAGGGACACCTAGGGGACAGCCAGGGCACCCCCAGGGACATTTAGGGGACAGCCAGGGACACCAAGGAGACAGGCAGGGCACCCCCAGGGACACTGACGGGACAGCCAGGGCACCCCCAGAGACCCCTAGGGGACAGTCAGGGCACTCCCAGGGACACTCTGGGCACCCACAGGGACAACTAAGGGACAGCCAGGGCACCCTTGGGACAGCCAGGGCACCCCCAGGGACACTCAGGGCACCCCCAGGGACACCAAGGGGACAGCCAGGGCACCCTAAAGACAGCCAGGGCACCCCCAGGGACACCGAGGGGAAGGCAGGACACCCCCAGGGACACCTAGGAGACAGCCAGGGCACCCCCAGGGACATTTAGGGGACAGCCAGGGCACTCCAGGGACACCCAGGGCACCCCCATGGACACCTAGGGGACAGGCAGGGCACCTCCAGGGACAGCCAGGGTACCCCCAGGGACACAAAGTGCACAGCCAGGGCACCCTAGGGACAGCCAGGGCACCCCCAGGGACACCTAGGGCACAGCCAGGGCACCCTCAGGGACACCGAGGGCACAGCCAGGGCCCCCACAGGGACACCCAGGGCACCCCCAGGGACACCTAGGGGACAGGCAGGGCACCTCCAGGGACAGCCAGGGTACCCCCAGGGCATCCCCAGGGACACCCAGGGCACCCCCAGGGACACCTAGGGACATCCAGGGCACCGCCAGGGACACCTAGGGGACAGCCAGGGCACCCCAGGGACATCGAGGGACAGCCAGGAACCCCCTGGGATAGCCAGCTCACCCCCACGGCCGCCTCCACCTCCAGGAGCTATCAAAACCCTCCTCAGGTTCTTTGATGCCTCAAATGGGCCACCCAAACCTCCCGAATACCCCCCAAAGCACCCAAAGCAGCCCCCAGGACTCCCCCCAGACCCCCCACAACCCAAAAACCCCCTCCACGACAACTCAGGACCCCCAGGATCCCCCCAAATCCGCGCCCCCCTCACCCTGAGGTCCCGTTTGAGCCGCTCCATGTTGCGGACAGGCACCAGCTCATCAAGCCCCAAGCACCAACACCTGCGGGACTGGGATGGACTGAGAGCACTGGGAGGGTGACCAGAGAAACCTGGGATGGACGAAGAGTGGACTGGGATGAACTGGGATGAACTGGCAGGCGTGTGGGGGTCCATGGTGGCCACTCGGTGCCTTACTGGTCTATACTGGGATGGGTCGGATGGCCCCAGGGGAGGGGGTGAGGCCACAATGGTCCAGACTGGGAGGGGAGTCACCATGGCGCCGGAGGCGGAGTCGAGGATACGAGCGAGGCAGGGACACCTAGGGGACAGCCAGGGCAACCCAGGGACATCAGGGCCACCCCAGGGACACCTAGGGGACAGCCAGGGAACCCCAGGGACACCCTGGGCACCCCCAGGGACACCTAATGCACCCCCAGGGACACCTAGGGGACAGCCAGGGCACTCGCAGGGACACTCTGGGCACCCACAGGGACACCTTGGGGACAGCCAGGGCACCCCAGGGACACCCAGGGCACCCCCAGGGACACCTAGAGCACCCCCAGGGACACCTAGGGGAAGGCAGGACACCCCCAGGGACACCTAGGGGACAGCCAGGGCACCCCCAGGGACATTTAGGGGTCAGCCAGGGCACTCCAGGGACACCCAGGACACCCCCAGGGACACCAAGGGGACAGGCAGGGCACCCCCAGGGACACTGACGGGACAGCCAGGGCACCCCCAGAGACCTCTAGGGGACAGCCAGGGCACTCCCAGGGACACTCTGGGCACCCACAGGGACACCTTGGGGACAGCCAGGTCACCGCAGGGACACCCAGGGCACCCCCAGGGACACCTAGGGGACAACCAGGAAACCCCCAGGGACACCTAGGGGACAGCCAGGGCACCCCCAGGGACATTTAGGGGACAGCCAGGGCACTCCAGGGACACCCAGGGCACCCCCAGGGACACCCAGGGGACCCCCAGGGACACCTAGGGCACAGCCAGGGCACCCTCAGGGACACCGAGGGCACAGCCAGGGCCCCCACAGGGACACCCAGGGCACCCCCAGGGACACCTAGGGGACAGGCAGGGCACCCCCAGGGACACCTAGGGGACACGCAGGGCACCCCCAGGGACACTGAAGGGACACCCAGGGCCCCCCCAGGGACACCTAGGGGACAGCCAGGGAACCCCAGGGACAGCCAGGGCACCCCCAGGGACACCTAGGGGACAGCCAGGGAACCCCAGGGACAGCCAGGGCACCCCCAGGGACACCTAGGGGACAGCCAGGGAACCCCAGAGACAGGCAGGGCACCCCCAGGGACACCTAGGGGACAACCAGGACACCCCCAGGGACACCTAGGGGACAGCCAGGGCACCCCCAGGGACATTTAGGGGACAGCCAGGGACACCAAGGAGACAGGCAGGGCACCCCCAGGGACACTGACGGGACAGCCAGGGCACCCCCAGAGACCCCTAGGGGACAGTCAGGGCACTCCCAGGGACACTCTGGGCACCCACAGGGACAACTAAGGGACAGCCAGGGCACCCTTGGGACAGCCAGGGCACCCCCAGGGACACTCAGGGCACCCCCAGGGACACCAAGGGGACAGCCAGGGCACCCTAAAGACAGCCAGGGCACCCCCAGGGACACCGAGGGGAAGGCAGGACACCCCCAGGGACACCTAGGAGACAGCCAGGGCACCCCCAGGGACATTTAGGGGACAGCCAGGGCACTCCAGGGACACCCAGGGCACCCCCATGGACACCTAGGGGACAGGCAGGGCACCCTGAAGACAGCCAGGGCACCCCCAGGGACAGCCAGGGCACCCCCAGGGACACCTAGAGGACAGCCAGGGCCCCCACAGGGACACCCAGGGCACCCCCAGGGACACCTAGGGGACAGGTAGGGCACCCCCAGGGACACCCAGGGCACCCCCAACGACACCTAGGGGACAGGCAGGACACCCCCAGGGACACCGAGGGGACACCCAGGGCACCCCCAGGGACACCAAGGGCACCCCCAGGGACACCTAGGGGACCTTCAGGGAACCCCAGGGACAGGTACGGGACAGCCAGGGAACCCCAGTGACACCCAGTGCACCCCCAGGGACACCTACGGGACAGCCAGGGAACCCCAGGGACACCCTGGGCACCCCCAGGGACACCCAGGGCCCCCCAGGGACACCTAGGGGACAGCCAGGGAACCCCAGGGACACCCAGGGCACCCCCATGGACACCTAGGGGACAGGCAGGGCACCCCCAGGGACACCTACGGGACAGCCAGGGCACCCCCAGGGACACCTAGGGGACAGGCAGGACACCCCCAGAGACCCCTAGGGGACAGCCAGGGCCCCCCCAGGGACACCCAGGGCACCCCCAGGGACACCTAGGGGACAGCCAGGGCATCCCCAGGGACACCCAGGGCACCCCCAGGGACACCTAGGGGACAGTCAGGGCACTCCCAGGGACACTCTGGGCACCCACAGGGACAACTAAGGGACAGCCAGGGCACCCTTGGGACAGCCAGGGCACCCCCAGGGACACTCAGGGCACCCCCAGGGACACCAAGGGGACAGCCAGGGCACCCTAAAGACAGCCAGGGCACCCCCAGGGACACCGAGGGGAAGGCAGGACACCCCCAGGGACACCTAGGAGACAGCCAGGGCACCCCCAGGGACATTTAGGGGACAGCCAGGGCACTCCAGGGACACCCAGGGCACCCCCATGGACACCTAGGGGACAGGCAGGGCACCCCCTGGGACACCTAGGGGACAGCCAGGGCACCCTAAAGACAGCCAGGGCACCCCCAGGGACACCTAGAGGACAGCCAGGGCCCCCACAGGGACACCCAGGGCACCCCCAGGGACACCTAGGGGACAGGTAGGGCACCCCCAGGGACACCCAGGGCACCCCCAACGACACCTAGGGGACAGGCAGGACACCCCCAGGGACACCGAGGGGACACCCAGGGCACCCCCAGGGACACCAAGGGCACCCCCAGGGACACCTAGGGGACCTCCAGGGAACCCCAGGGACAGGTACGGGACAGCCAGGGAACCCCAGTGACACCCAGTGCACCCCCAGGGACACCTACGGGACAGCCAGGGAACCCCAGGGACACCCTGGGCACCCCCAGGGACACCCAGGGCCCCCCAGGGACACCTAGGGGACAGCCAGGGAACCCCAGGGACACCCAGGGCACCCCCATGGACACCTAGGGGACAGGCAGGGCACCCCCAGGGACACCTAGGGGACAGGCAGGACACCCCCAGAGACCCCTAGGGGACAGCCAGGGCCCCCCCAGGGACACCCAGGGCACCCCCAGGGACACCTAGGGGACAGCCAGGGCATCCCCGGGGACACCCAGGGCACCCCCAGGGACACCTAGGGGACAGCCAGGGCACTCCAGGGACACCCAGGGCACCCCCAGGGACACCTAGGGGACAGGCAGGGCACCCCCAGGGACACCGAGGGGAAAGCCAGGGCACCCCCAGGGACACGAAGGGGACAGCAAGGGCACCCCCAGGGACAGCCAGGGCACCCCCAGGGACAGGAAGGGGACAGCAACGGCACCCCCAGGGACAGCCAGGGCTCCCCCAGGGACAGCCAGGGCACCTCCAGGGACACCTAGGGGACAGCCAGTGCACCCCAGGGCCACCTAGGGGACAGCCAGGGCACCCAGAGGGACAGGGAGGGCACCCCCAAGGACACCTAGAGGACAGCCAGGACCCCCCAGGGACATCCAGGGCACCCCCAGGGACACCTAGGGGACAGCCAGGGCACCCCAGGGACAGCCAGGGCAGCCCCAGGGACACCTAGGGGACCTCCAGGGCACCCCCAGGGACACGTACGGGACAGCCAGGGAACCCCAGTGACACCCTGTGCACCCCCAGGGACACCCAGGGCACCCCCAGGGACACCTAGGCGACCTCCAGGGCGTCCCCAGGGACACCCTGGGTACCCCCAGGGACACCTACGGGACGCCCTGGGCACCCCCAGGGACACCAAGGAGACCCCCAGGGACACCTAGGGGAGAGCCAGGGCACCCCCAGGGACACTGACGAGACAGCCAGGGCACGCAAGGGACACCTAGGGGACAGGCAGGGCACCTCCAGGGACAGCCAGGGTACCCCCAGGGACACAAAGTGCACAGCCAGGGCACCCTAGGGACAGCCAGGGCACCCCCAGGGACACCTAGGGCACAGCCAGGGCACCCTCAGGGACACCGAGGGCACAGCCAGGGCCCCCACAGGGACACCCAGGGCACCCCCAGGGACTCCTAGGGGACAGGCAGGGCACCTCCAGGGACAGCCAGGGTACCCCCAGGGCATCCCCAGGGACACCCAGGGCACCCCCAGGGACACCTAGGGACATCCAGGGCACCGCCAGGGACACCTAGGGGACAGCCAGGGCACCCCAGGGACATCGAGGGACAGCCAGGAACCCCCTGGGATAGCCAGCTCACCCCCACGGCCGCCTCCACCTCCAGGAGCTATCAAAACCCTCCTCAGGTTCTTTGATGCCTCAAATGGGCCACCCAAACCTCCCGAATACCCCCCAAAGCACCCAAAGCAGCCCCCAGGACTCCCCCCAGACCCCCCACAACCCAAAAACCCCCTCCACGACAACTCAGGACCCCCAGGATCCCCCCAAATCCGCGCCCCCCTCACCCTGAGGTCCCGTTTGAGCCGCTCCACGTTGCGGACAGGCACCAGCTCATCAAGCCCCAAGCACCAACACCTGCGGGACTGGGATGGACTGAGAGCACTGGGAGGGTGACCAGAGAAACCTGGGATGGACGAAGAGTGGACTGGGATGAACTGGGATGAACTGGCAGGCGTGTGGGGGTCCATGGTGGCCACTCGGTGCCTTACTGGTCTATACTGGGATGGGTCGGATGGCCCCAGGGGAGGGGGTGAGGCCACAATGGTCCAGACTGGGAGGGGAGTCACCATGGCGCCGGAGGCGGAGTCGAGGATACGAGCGAGGCAGGGACACCTAGGGGACAGCCAGGGCAACCCAGGGACATCAGGGCCACCCCAGGGACACCTAGGGGACAGCCAGGGAACCCCAGGGACACCCTGGGCACCCCCAGGGACACCTAATGCACCCCCAGGGACACCTAGGGGACAGCCAGGGCACTCGCAGGGACACTCTGGGCACCCACAGGGACACCTTGGGGACAGCCAGGGCACCCCAGGGACACCCCAGGGCACCCCCAGGGACACCTAGAGCACCCCCAGGGACACCTAGGGGAAGGCAGGACACCCCCAGGGACACCTAGGGGACAGCCAGGGCACCCCCAGGGACATTTAGGGGTCAGCCAGGGCACTCCAGGGACACCCAGGACACCCCCAGGGACACCAAGGGGACAGGCAGGGCACCCCCAGGGACACTGACGGGACAGCCAGGGCACCCCCAGAGACCTCTAGGGGACAGCCAGGGCACTCCCAGGGACACTCTGGGCACCCACAGGGACACCTTGGGGACAGCCAGGTCACCGCAGGGACACCCAGGGCACCCCCAGGGACACCTAGGGGACAACCAGGAAACCCCCAGGGACACCTAGGGGACAGCCAGGGCACCCCCAGGGACATTTAGGGGACAGCCAGGGCACTCCAGGGACACCCAGGGCACCCCCAGGGACACCCAGGGGACCCCCAGGGACACCTAGGGCACAGCCAGGGCACCCTCAGGGACACCGAGGGCACAGCCAGGGGCCCCACAGGGACACCCAGGGCACCCCCAGGGACACCTAGGGGACAGGGCAGGGCACCCCCAGGGACACCTAGGGGACACGCAGGGCACCCCCAGGGACACTGAAGGGACACCCAGGGCCCCCCCCAGGGACACCTAGGGGACAGCCAGGGAACCCCAGGGACAGCCAGGGCACCCCCAGGGACACCTAGGGGACAGCCAGGGAACCCCAGGGACAGCCAGGGCACCCCCAGGGACACCTAGGGGACAGCCAGGGAACCCCAGAGACAGGCAGGGCACCCCCAGGGACACCTAGGGGACAACCAGGACACCCCCAGGGACACCTAGGGGACAGCCAGGGCACCCCCAGGGACATTTAGGGGACAGCCAGAGGGACACCAAGGAGACAGGCAGGGCACCCCCAGGGACACTGACGGGACAGCCAGGGCACCCCCAGAGACCCCTAGGGGACAGTCAGGGCACTCCCAGGGACACTCTGGGCACCCACAGGGACAACTAAGGGACAGCCAGGGCACCCTTGGGACAGCCAGGGCACCCCCAGGGACACTCAGGGCACCCCCAGGGACACCAAGGGGACAGCCAGGGCACCCTAAAGACAGCCAGGGCACCCCCAGGGACACCGAGGGGAAGGCAGGACACCCCCAGGGACACCTAGGAGACAGCCAGGGCACTCCAGGGACACCCAGGGCACCCCCATGGACACCTAGGGGACAGGCAGGGCACCCTGAAGACAGCCAGGGCACCCCCAGGGACAGCCAGGGCACCCCCAGGGACACCTAGAGGACAGCCAGGGCCCCCACAGGGACACCCAGGGCACCCCCAGGGACACCTAGGGGACAGGTAGGGCACCCCCAGGGACACCCAGGGCACCCCCAACGACACCTAGGGGACAGGCAGGACACCCCCAGGGACACCGAGGGGACACCCAGGGCACCCCCAGGGACACCAAGGGCACCCCCAGGGACACCTAGGGGACCTTCAGGGAACCCCAGGGACAGGTACGGGACAGCCAGGGAACCCCAGTGACACCCAGTGCACCCCCAGGGACACCTACGGGACAGCCAGGGAACCCCAGGGACACCCTGGGCACCCCCAGGGACACCCAGGGCCCCCCAGGGACACATAGGGGACAGCCAGGGAACCCCAGGGACACCCAGGGCACCCCCATGGACACCTAGGGGACAGGCAGGGCACCCCCAGGGACACCTACGGGACAGCCAGGGCACCCCCAGGGACACCTAGGGGACAGGCAGGACACCCCCAGAGACCCCTAGGGGACAGCCAGGGCCCCCCCAGGGACACCCAGGGCACCCCCAGGGACACCTAGGGGACAGCCAGGGCATCCCCAGGGACACCCAGGGCACCCCCAGGGACACCTAGGGGACAGCCAGGGCACTCCAGGGACACCCAGGGCACCCCCAGGGACACCTAGGGGACAGGCAGGGCACCCCCAGGGACACCGAGGGGAAAGCCAGGGCACCCCCAGGGACACGAAGGGGACAGCAAGGGCACCCCCAGGGACAGCCAGGGCACCCCCAGGGACACGAAGGGGACAGCAACGGCACCCCCAGAGACAGCCAGGGCTCCCCCAGGGACAGCCAGGGCACCTCCAGGGACACCTAGGGGACAGCCAGTGCACCCCAGGGCCACCTAGGGGACAGCCAGGGCACCCAGAGGGACAGGGAGGGCACCCCCAAGGACACCTAGAGGACAGCCAGGACCCCCCAGGGACATCCAGGGCAGCCCCAGGGACACCTAGGGGACAGCCAGGGCACCCCAGGGACAGAAAGGGCAGCCCCAGGGACACCTAGGGGACCTCCAGGGCACCCCCAGGGACACGTACGGGACAGCCAGGGAACCCCAGTGACACCCTGTGAACCCCCAGGGACACCCAGGGCACCCCCAGGGACACCTAGGCGACCTCCAGGGCGTCCCCAGGGACACCCTGGGTACCCCCAGGGACACCTACGGAACGCCCTGGGCACCCCAAGGGACACCAAGGAGACCCCCAGGGACACCTAGGGGAGAGCCAGGGCACCCCCAGGGACACTGACAAGACAGCCAGGGCACCCCAGGGACACTGACGAGACAGCCAGGGCACGCCAGGGACACCTAGGGGACAGGCAGGGCACCTCCAGGGACAGCCAGGGTACCCCCAGGGCATCCCCAGGGACACCCAGGGCACCCCCAGGGACACCTAGGGACATCCAGGGCACCGCCAGGGACACCTAGGGGACAGCCAGGGCACCCCAGGGACATCGAGGGACAGCCAGGAACCCCCTGGGATAGCCAGCTCACCCCCACGGCCGCCTCCACCTCCAGGAGCTATCAAAACCCTCCTCAGGTTCTTTGATGCCTCAAATGGGCCACCCAAACCTCCCGAATACCCCCCAAAGCACCCAAAGCAGCCCCCAGGACTCCCCCCAGACCCCCCACAACCCAAAAACCCCCTCCACGACAACTCAGGACCCCCAGGATCCCCCCAAATCCGCGCCCCCCTCACCCTGAGGTCCCGTTTGAGCCGCTCCATGTTGCGGACAGGCACCAGCTCATCAAGCCCCAAGCACCAACACCTGCGGGACTGGGATGGACTGAGAGCACTGGGAGGGTGACCAGAGAAACCTGGGATGGACGAAGAGTGGACTGGGATGAACTGGGATGAACTGGCAGGCGTGTGGGGGTCCATGGTGGCCACTCGGTGCCTTACTGGTCTATACTGGGATGGGTCGGATGGCCCCAGGGGAGGGGGTGAGGCCACAATGGTCCAGACTGGGAGGGGAGTCACCATGGCGCCGGAGGCGGAGTCGAGGATACGAGCGAGGCAGGGACACCTAGGGGACAGCCAGGGCAACTCAGGGACATCAGGGCCACCCCAGGGACACCTAGGGGACAGCCAGGGAACCCCAGGGACACCCTGGGCACCCCCAGGGACACCTAATGCACCCCCAGGGACACCTAGGGGACAGCCAGGGCACTCGCAGGGACACTCTGGGCACCCACAGGGACACCTTGGGGACAGCCAGGGCACCCCAGGGACACCCAGGGCACCCCCAGGGACACCTAGAGCACCCCCAGGGACACCTAGGGGAAGGCAGGACACCCCCAGGGACACCTAGGGGACAGCCAGGGCACCCCCAGGGACATTTAGGGGTCAGCCAGGGCACTCCAGGGACACCCAGGACACCCCCAGGGACACCAAGGGGACAGGCAGGGCACCCCCAGGGACACTGACGGGACAGCCAGGGCACCCCCAGAGACCTCTAGGGGACAGCCAGGGCACTCCCAGGGACACTCTGGGCACCCACAGGGACACCTTGGGGACAGCCAGGTCACCGCAGGGACACCCAGGGCACCCCCAGGGACACCTAGGGGACAGCTAGGGCACCCTAGGGACAGCCAGGGCACCCCCAGGGACACCTAGGGGACAGCCAGGGCCCCCCCAGGGACACCTAGGGGACAGCCAGGGCACCCCCAGTGACAGGCAGGGCACCCCCAGGGACACCTAGGGGACAACCAGGAAACCCCCAGGGACACCTAGGGGACAGCCAGGGCACCCCCAGGGACATTTAGGGGACAGCCAGGGCACTCCAGGGACACCCAGGGCACCCCCAGGGACACCCAGGGGACCCCCAGGGACACAAAGTGCACAGCCAGGGCACCCTAGGGACAGCCAGGGCACTCCCAGGGACACCTAGGGGACAGGCAGGGCACCCCCAGGGACACCTAGGGGACACGCAGGGCACCCCCAGGGACACTGAAGGGACACCCAGGGCCCCCCCAGGGACACCTAGGGGACAGCCAGGGAACCCCAGGGACAGCCAGGGCACCCCCAGGGACACCTAGGGGACAGCCAGGGAACCCCAGGGACAGCCAGGGCACCCCCAGGGACACCTAGGAGACAGCCAGGGCACCCCAGGGACACGCAGGGCACCCACAGGGACACCTAGGGGACAGCCAGGGCCCCCCCCCAGGGACACCAAGGGGACAGCCAGGGCAACCCAGGGACACCCAGGGCACCCCCAGGGACACCTAGGGGACAGGCAGGGCACCCCCAGGGACACCTAGGGGACAGCCAGGGCCCCCCCCAGGGACACCAAGGGGACAGCCAGGGCACCCCAGGGACACCCAGGGCACCCCCAGGGACACCTAGGGGACAGGCAGGGCACCCCCAGGGACACCCAGGGCACCCCCAGGGACACCTAGGGGACAGGCAGGGCACCCCCAGGGACTCCTAGGGGAAGGCAGGACACCCCAGAGACAGCCAGGGCACCCCCAGGGACACTTAGGGGACCTCCAGGGCACCCCCAGGGCCACCAAGGGGACAGCCAGGGCACCCCAGGGACAGCGAGGGGAAAGCCAGGGCACCCCCAGGGACACCTAGGGGAAGGCAGGACACCCCCAGGGACACCTAGAGGACAGCCAGGGCACCCCCAGGGACATTTAGGGGTCAGCCAGGGCACTCCAGGGACACCCAGGACACCCCCAGGGACACCAAGGGGACAGGCAGGTCACCCCCAGGGACACTGACGAGACAGCCAGGGCACCCCCAGAGACCCCTAGGGGACAGCTAGGGCACCCTAGGGACAGCCAGGGCACCCCCAGGGACACCTAGGGGACAGCCAGGGCCCCCCCAGGGACACCTAGGGGACAGCCAGGGCACCCCCAGGGACAGGCAGGGCACCCCCAGGGACACCTAGGGGACAACCAGGACACCCCCAGGGACACCTAGGGGACAGGCAGGGCACCCCCAGGGACACCTCGGGGACAGCCAGGGGCCCCCCAGGGACACCAAGGGGACAGCCAGGGCACCCCAGGGACACCCAGGGCACCCCCAGGGACACCCAGGGCACCCCCAACGACACCTAGGGGACAGGCAGGTCACCCCCAGAGACACCTAGGGGACAGGCAGGGCACCCCCAGGGACATCTAGGGGAAGGCAGGACACCCCAGGGACAGCCAGGGCACCCCCAGGGACACCTAGGGGACCTCCAGGGCACCCCCAGGGACACCCAGGGCACCCCCAGGGCCACCAAGGGGACAGCCAGGGCACCCCAGGGACAGCGAGGGGAAAGCAAGGGCACCCCCAGGGACACCTAGGGGAAGGCAGGACACCCCCAGGGACACCTAGGGGACAGCCAGGGCACCCCCAGGGACATTTAGGGGTCAGCCTGGGCACTCCAGGGACACCCAGGACACCCCCAGGGACACCAAGGGGACAGGCAGGGCACCCCCAGGGACACTGACGGGACAGCCAGGGCACCCCCAGAGACCCCTAGGGGACAGCCAGGGCACTCCCAGGGACACTCTGGGCACCCACAGGGACACCTTGGGGACAGCCAGGTCACCCCAGGGACACCCAGGGCACCCCCAGGGACACCTAGGGGACAGCCAGGGCACCCTAGGGACAGCCAGGGCACCCCCAGGGACACCTAGGGGACAGCCAGGGCCCCCCCAGGGACACCTAGGGGACAGCCAGGGCACCCCCAGGGACAGGCAGGGCACCCCCAGGGACACCTAGGGGACAACCAGGACACCCCCAGGGACACCTAGGGGACAGCCAGGGCACCCCCAGGGACATTTAGGGGACAGCCAGGGCACTCCAGGGACACCCAGGGCACCCCCAGGGACACCCAGGGGACCCCCAGGGACACAAAGTGCACAGCCAGGGCACCCTAGGGACAGCCAGGGCACTCCCAGGGACACCTAGGGGACAGGCAGGGCACCCCCAGGGACACCTAGGGGACACGCAGGGCACCCCCAGGGACACTGAAGGGACACCCAGGGCCCCCCCAGGGACACCTAGGGGACAGCCAGGGAACCCCAGGGACAGCCAGGGCACCCCCAGGGACACCTAGGGGACAGCCAGGGAACCCCAGGGACAGCCAGGGCACCCCCAGGGACACCTAGGAGACAGCCAGGGCACCCCAGGGACACGCAGGGCACCCACAGGGACACCTAGGGGACAGCCAGGGCCCCCCCCAGGGACACCAAGGGGACAGCCAGGGCAACCCAGGGACACCCAGGGCACCCCCAGGGACACCTAGGGGACAGGCAGGGCACCCCCAGGGACACCTAGGGGACAGCCAGGGCCCCCCCCAGGGACACCAAGGGGACAGCCAGGGCACCCCAGGGACACCCAGGGCACCCCCAGGGACACCTAGGGGACAGGCAGGGCACCCCCAGGGACACCCAGGGCACCCCCAGGGACACCTAGGGGACAGGCAGGGCACCCCCAGGGACTCCTAGGGGAAGGCAGGACACCCCAGAGACAGCCAGGGCACCCCCAGGGACACTTAGGGGACCTCCAGGGCACCCCCAGGGCCACCAAGGGGACAGCCAGGGCACCCCAGGGACAGCGAGGGGAAAGCCAGGGCACCCCCAGGGACACCTAGGGGAAGGCAGGACACCCCCAGGGACACCTAGAGGACAGCCAGGGCACCCCCAGGGACATTTAGGGGTCAGCCAGGGCACTCCAGGGACACCCAGGACACCCCCAGGGACACCAAGGGGACAGGCAGGGCACCCCCAGGGACACTGACGAGACAGCCAGGGCACCCCCAGAGACCCCTAGGGGACAGCTAGGGCACCCTAGGGACAGCCAGGGCACCCCCAGGGACACCTAGGGGACAGCCAGGGCCCCCCCAGGGACACCTAGGGGACAGCCAGGGCACCCCCAGGGACAGGCAGGGCACCCCCAGGGACACCTAGGGGACAACCAGGACACCCCCAGGGACACCTAGGGGACAGGCAGGGCACCCCCAGGGACACCTCGGGGACAGCCAGGGGCCCCCCAGGGACACCAAGGGGACAGCCAGGGCACCCCAGGGACACCCAGGGCACCCCCAGGGACACCCAGGGCACCCCCAACGACACCTAGGGGACAGGCAGGTCACCCCCAGGGACACCTAGGGGACAGGCAGGGCACCCCCAGGGACATCTAGGGGAAGGCAGGACACCCCAGGGACAGCCAGGGCACCCCCAGGGACACCTAGGGGACCTCCAGGGCACCCCCAGGGACACCCAGGGCACCCCCAGGGCCACCAAGGGGACAGCCAGGGCACCCCAGGGACAGCGAGGGGAAAGCAAGGGCACCCCCAGGGACACCTAGGGGAAGGCAGGACACCCCCAGGGACACCTAGGGGACAGCCAGGGCACCCCCAGGGACATTTAGGGGTCAGCCTGGGCACTCCAGGGACACCCAGGACACCCCCAGGGACACCAAGGGGACAGGCAGGGCACCCCCAGGGACACTGACGGGACAGCCAGGGCACCCCCAGAGACCCCTAGGGGACAGCCAGGGCACTCCCAGGGACACTCTGGGCACCCACAGGGACACCTTGGGGACAGCCAGGTCACCCCAGGGACACCCAGGGCACCCCCAGGGACACCTAGGGGACAGCCAGGGCACCCTAGGGACAGCCAGGGCACCCCCAGGGACACCTAGGGGACAGCCAGGGCCCCCCCAGGGACACCTAGGGGACAGCCAGGGCACCCCCAGGGACAGGCAGGGCACCCCCAGGGACACCTAGGGGACAACCAGGACACCCCCAGGGACACCTAGGGGACAGCCAGGGCACCCCCAGGGACATTTAGGGGACAGCCAGGGCACTCCAGGGACACCCAGGGCACCCCCAGGGACACCCAGGGGACCCCCAGGGACCCAAAGGGCACTGCCAGGGCACCCTAGGGACTGCCAGGGCACCCCCAGGGACACCTAGGGCACAGCCAGGGCACCCTCAGGGACACCGAGGGCACAGCCAGGGCACCCACAGGGACACCTAGGGGACAGGAAGGGCACCCCCAGGGACACCCAGGGCACCCCCAACGACACCTAGGGGACAGGCAGGGCACCCCCAGGGACACCTAGGGGACACGCAAGGCACCCCCAGGGACACTGAAGGGACAGCCAGGGCACCCCCATAGACCCCTAGGGGACAGCCAGGGCAGCCCAGGGACACTCAGGGCACCCCCAGGGACACCTAGGGGACTTCCAGGGAATCCCAGGGACACGTACGGGACAGCCAGGGAACCCCAGTGACACCCTTTGCACCCCCAGGGACACCCAGGGCCCCCCCAGGGACACCTAGGGGACAGCCAGGGAACCCCAGGGACAGCCAGGGCACCCCCAGGGACACCTAGGGGACAGCCAGGGAACCCCAGGGACAGCCAGGGCACCCCCAGGGACACCTAGGGGACAGCCAGGACACCCCAGGGACACGCAGGGCACCCCCAGGGACACCTAGGGGACAGCCAGGGCCCCCCCCAGGGACACCAAGGGGACAGCCAGGGCACCCCAGGGACACCCAGGGCACCCCCAGGGACACCTAGGGGACAGCCAGGGCACCCTAGGGACAGCCAGGGCACCCCCAGGGACACCAAGGGCACAGCCAGGGCACACTAGGGACAGCCAGGGCACCCCCAGGGACACCTAGGGCACAGCCAGGGCACCCTAGGGACAGCCAGGGCACCCCCAGGGACACCAAGGGCACAGCCAGGGCACACTAGGGACAGCCAGGGCACCCCCAGGGACACCTAGGGCACAGCCAGGGCACCCTCAGGGACACCGAGGGCACAGCCAGGGCCCCCACAGGGACACCCAGGGCACCCCCAGGGACACCTAGGGGACAGGTAGGGCACCCCCAGGGACACCCAGGGCAACCCCAACGACACCCTGGGGACAGGCAGGGCACCCACAGGGACACCTAGGGGACAGGCAGGGCACCCCCAGGGACACTGAAGGGACAGCCAGGGCACCCCCAGAGACCCCTAGGGGACAGCCAGGGCAGCCCAGTGACACCCTGTGCACCCCCAGGGACACCCAGGGCCCCCCCAGGGACACCTAGGGGACAGCCAGGGAACCCCAGGGACAGCCAGGGCACTTCCAGGGACACCTAGGGGACAGCCAGGGAACCCCAGGGACAGCCAGGGCACTTCCAGGGACACCTAGGGGACAGCCAGGGCCCCCCCCAGGGACACCAAGGGGACAGCCAGGGCAACCCAGGGACACCAGGGCACCCCCAGGGACACCTAGGGGACAGCCAGGGCACCCTAGGGACAGCCAGGGCACCCCCAGGGACACCAAGGGCACAGCCAGGGCACCCTAGGGACAGCCAGGGCACCCCCAGGGACACCTAGGGCACAGCCAGGGCACCCTCAGGGACACCGAGGGCACAGCCAGGGCCCCCAGAGGGACACCCAGGGCACCCCCAGAGACACCTAGGGGACAGGTAGGGCACCCCCAGGGACACCCAGGGCACCCCCAACGACACCTAGGGGACAGGCAGGGCACCCACAGGGACACCTAGGGGACAGGCAGGGCACCCCCAGGGACACTGAAGGGACAGCCAGGGCACCCCCAGAGACCCCTAGGGGACAGCCAGGGCAGCCCAGTGACACCCTGTTCACCCTCAGGGACACCCAGGGCCCCCCCAGGGACACCTAGGGGACAGCCAGGGAACCCCAGGGACAGCCAGGGCACCCCCAAGGACACCTAGGGGACAGCCAGGGAACCCCAGGGACAGCCAGGGCACCCCCAGGGACACCTAGGAGACAGCCAGGGCACCCCAGGGACACGCAGGGCACCCACAGGGACACCTAGGGGACAGCCAAGGCCCCCCCCAGGGACACCTAGGGGACAGCCAGGGCCCCCCCCAGGGACACCAAGGGGACAGCCAGGGCACCCCAGGGACACCCAGGGCACCCCCAGGGACACCCAGGGCACCCCCAACGACACCTAGGGGACAGGCAGGTCACCCCCAGGGACACCTAGGGGAAGGCAGGACACCCCAGGGACAGCCAGGGCACCCCCAGGGACACCTAGGGGACCTCCAGGGCACCCCCAGGGACACCCAGGGCACCCCCAGGGCCACCAAGGGGACAGCCAGGGCACCCCAGGGACAGCGAGGGGAAAGCCAGGGCACTCCCAGGGACACCTAGGGGAAGGCAGGACACCCCCAGGGACACCTATGGGACAGCCAGGGCACCCCCAGGGACATTTAGGGGTCAGCCAGGGCACTCCAGGGACACCCAGGACACCCCCAGGGACACCAAGGGGACAGGCAGGGCACCCCCAGGGACACTGACGGGACAGCCAGGGCACCCCCAGAGACCCCTAGGGGACAGCCAGGGCACTCCCAGGGACACTCTGGGCACCCACAGGGACACCTTGGGGACAGCCAGGTCACCCCAGGGACACCCAGGGCACCCCCAGGGACACCTAGGGGACAGCCAGGGCACCCTAGGTACAGCCAGGGCCCCCCCAGGGACACCTAGGGGACAGCCAGGGCACCCCCAGGGACAGGCAGGGCACCCCCAGGGACACCTAGGGGACAACCAGGACACTCCCAGGGACACCTAGGGGACAGCCAGGGCACCCCCAGGGACATTTAGGGGTCAGCCAGGGCACTCCAGGGACACCCAGGGCACCCCCAGGGACACCCAGGGGACCCCCAGGGACACAAAGGGCACAGCCAGGGCACCCAAGGGACAGCCAGGGCACCCCCAGGGACACCTAGGGCACAGCCAGGGCACCCTCAGGGACACCGAGGGCACAGCAGGGCCCCCACAGGGACACCCAGGGCACCCCCAGGGACACCTAGGGGACAGGTAGGGCAGCCCCAGGGACACCCAGGGCACCCCCAACGACACCTAGGGGACAGGCAGGGCACCCCCAGGGACACCTAGGGAACACGCAGGGCACCCCCAGGGACACTGAAGGGACAGCCAGGGCACCCCCATAGACCCCTAGGGGACAGCCAGGGCAGCCCAGGGACACTCAGGGCACCCCCAGGGACACCTAGGGGACTTCCAGGGAATCCCAGGGACACGTACGGGACAGCCAGGGAACCCCAGTGACACCCTTTTCACCCCCAGGGACAGCCAGGGCCCCCCCAGGGACACCTAGGGGACAGCCAGGGAACCCCAGGGACAGCCAGCGCACCCCCAGGGACACCTAGGGGACAGCCAGGGAACCCCATGGACAGCCAGGGCACCCCCAGGGACACCTAGGGGACAGCCAGGGCACCCCAGGGACACGCAGGGCACCCCCAGGGACACCTAGGGGACAGCCAGGGCCCCCCCCAGGGACACCAAGGGGACACCCAGGGCACCCCCAGGGACACCTAAGGGACAGGTGGGGCACCCCCTGGGACACCCAGGGCACCCCCAACGACACCTAGGGGACAGGCAGGGCACCCACAGGGACACCTAGGGGACAGGCAGGGCACCCCCAGGGACACTGAAGGGACAGCCAGGGCACCCCCAGAGACCCCTAGGGGACAGCCAGGGCAGCCCAGTGACACCCTGTGCACACCCAGGGAAACCCAGGGCCCCCCCAGGGACACCTAGGGGACAGCCAGGGAACCCCAGGGACAGTCAGGGCACTTCCAGGGACACCTAGGGGACAGCCAGGGAACCCCAGGGACAGCTAGGGCACCCCCAGGGACACCTAGGGGACAGCCAGGGCACCCCAGGGATACGCAGGGCACCCACAGGGACACCTAGGGGACAGCCAAGGCCCCCCCCAGGGACACCAAGGGGACAGCCAGGGCAACCCAGGGACACCCAGGGCACCTCCAGGGACACCTAGGGGACAGGCAGGGCACCCCAAGGGACACCTAGGGGACAGCCAGGGCCCCCCCCAGGGACACCAAGGGGGCAGCCAGGGCACCCCAGGGACACCCAGGGCACCCCCAGGGACACCTAGGGGACAGGCAGGGCACCCCCAGGGACACCCAGGGCACCCCCAACGACACCTAGGGGACAGGCAGGGCACCCCCAGGGACACCTAGGGGACAGGCAGGGCACCCCCAGGGACACCTAGGGGAAGGCAGGACACCCCAGGGACAGCCAGGGCACCCCCAGGGACACCTAGGGGACCTCCAGGGCACCCCCAGGGACACCCAATGCACCCCCAGGGCCACCAAGGGGACAGCCAGGGCACCCCAGGGACAGCGAGGGGAAAGCCAGGGCACCCCCAGGGACACCTAGGGGAAGGCAGGACACCCCCAGGGACACCTAGGGGACAGCCAGGGCACCCCCAGGGACATTTAGGGGTCAGCCAGGGCACTCCAGGGACACCCAGGACACCCCCAGGGACACCAAGGGGACAGGCAGGGCACCCCCAGGGACACTGACGACAGCCAGGGCACCCCCAGAGACCCCTAGGGGACAGCCAGGGCACTCCCAGGGACACTCTGGGCACCCACAGGGACACCTTGGGGACAGCCAGGTCACCCCAGGGACACCCAGGGCACCCCCAGAGACACCTAGGGGAGAGCCAGGGCACCCTAGGGACAGCCAGGGCCCCCCCAGAGACACCTAGGGGACAGCCAGGGCACCCCCAGGGACAGGCAGGGCACCCCAAGGGACACCTAGGGGACAACCAGGACACCCCCAGGGACACCTAGAAGACAGCCAGGGCACCCCCAGGGACATTTAGGGGACAGCCAGGGCACTCCAGGGACACCCAGGGCACCCCCAGGGACACCCAGGGCACCCCCAGGGACACCTAGGGCACCCCCAACGAAACCTAGGGGACAGGTAGGGCACCCCCAGGGACACCCAGGGCACCCCCAACGACACCTAGGGGACAGGCAGGGCACCCACAGGGACACCTAGGGGACAGGCAGGGCACCCCCAGGGACACTGAAGGGACAGCCAGGGCCCCCCCCAGGGACACCAAGGGGACAGCCAGGGCAACCCAGGGACACCCAGGGCACCCCCAGGGACACCTAGGGGACAGGCAGGGCCCCCCCCAGGGACACCAAGGGGACAGCCAGGGCACCCCAGGGACACCCAGGGCACCCCCAGGGACACCCAGGGCACCCCCAACGACACCTAGGGGACAGGCAGGTCACCCCCAGGGACACCTAGGGGACAGGCAGGGCACCCCCAGGGACACCTAGGGGAAGGCAGGACACCCCAGGGACAGCCAGGGCACCCCCAGGGACACCTAGGGGACCTCCAGGGCACCCCCAGGGACACCCAGGGCACCCCCAGGGCCACCAAGGGGACAGCCAGGGCACCCCAGGGACAGCGAGGGGAAAGCCAGGGCACCCCCAGGGACACCTAGGGGAAGGCAGGACACCCCCAGGGACACCTAGGGGACAGCCAGGGCACCCCCAGGGACATTTAGGGGTCAGCCAGGGCACTCCAGGGACACCCAGGACACCCCCAGGGACACCAAGGGGACAGGTAGGGCACCCCCAGGGACACTGACGGGACAGCCAGGGCACCCCCAGAGACCCCTAGGGGACAGCCAGGGCACTCCCAGGGACACTCTGGGCACCCACAGGGACACCTTGGGGACAGCCAGGTCACCCCAGGGACACCCAGGGCACCCCCAGGAACACCTAGGGGACAGCCAGGGCACCCTAGGGACAGCCAGGGCACCCCCAGGGACACCTAGGGGACAGCCAGGGCACCCCCAGGGACACCTAGGGGACAGCCAGGGCACCCCCAGGGACAGGCAGGGCACCCCCAGGGACACCTAGGGGACAACCAGGACACCCCCAGGGACACCTAGGGGACAGCCAGGGCACCCCCAGGGACATTTAGGGGACAGCCAGGGCACTCCAGAGACACCCAGGGCACCCCCAGGGACACCCAGGGGACCCCCAGGGACACAAAGGGCACAGCCAGGGCACCCCCAGGGACACCCAGGGGACCCCCAGGGACACCAAGGGCACCCCCAGGGACACCTAGGGGACAGGTAGGGCACCCCCAGGGACACCCAGGGCACCCCCAACGACACCAAGGGGACAGGCAGGGCACCCCCAGGGACACCTAGGGGACTCGCAGGACACCCCCAGGGACACTGAAGGGACAGCCAGGGCACCCCCATAGACCCCTAGAGGACAGCCAGGGCAGCCCAGCGACACTCAGGGCACCCCCAGGGACACCTAGGGAAAAGCCAGGGCACCCCAGGGACACGCAGGGCACCCCCAGGGACACCTAGGGGACAGCCAGGGCCCCCCCCAGGGACACCAAGGGGACAGCCAGGGCACCCCAGGGACACCAGGGCACCCCCAGGGACACCTAGGGGACAGCCAGGGCACCCTAGGGGCAGCCAGGGCACCCCCAGGGACACCAAGGGCACAGCCAGGGCACCCTAGGGACAGCCAGGGCACCCCCAGGGACACCTAGGGCACACCCAGGGCACCCTCAGGGACCCCGAGGGCACAGCCAGGGCCCCCACAGGGACACCCAGGGCACCCCCAGAGACACCTAGGGGACAGGTAGGGCACCCCCAGGGACACCCAGGGCACCCCCAACGACACCTAGGGGACAGGCAGGGCACCCACAGGGACACCTAGGGGACAGGCAGGGCACCCTCAGGGACACTGAAGGGACAGCCAGGGCACCCCCAGAGACCCCTAGGGGACAGCCAGGGCAGCCCAGTGACACCCTGTGCACCCTCAGGGACACCCAGGGCCCCCCCAGGGACACCTAGGGGACAGCCAGGGAACCCCAGGGACAGCCAGGGCACCCCCAGGGACACCTAGAGGACAGCCAGGGAACCCCAGGGACACCCAGGGCACCCCCAGGGACACCTAGGGGACAGCCAGGGCACCCCAGGGACACGCAGGGCACCCACAGGGACACCTAGGGGACAGCCAAGGCCCCCCCCAGGGACACCAAGGGGACAGCCAGGGCAACCCAGGGACACCCAGGGCACCCCCAGGGACACCTAGGGGACAGCCAGGGCACCCCCAGGGACACCTAGGGGACAGCCAGGGCCCCCCCCAGGGACACCAAGGGGACAGCCAGGGCACCCCAGGGACACCCAGGGCACCCCCAGGGACACCTAGGGGACAGGCAGGGCACCCCCAGGGACACCTAGGGGAAGGCAGGACACCCCAGGGACAGCCAGGGCACCCCCAGGGGCACCTAGGGGACCTCCAGGGCACCCCCGGGGACACCCAGGGCACCCCCAGGGCCACCAAGGGGACAGCCAGGGCACCCCAGGGACAGCGAGGGGAAAGCCAGGGCACCCCCAGGGACACCTAGGGGAAGGCAGGACACCCCCAGGGACACCTAGGGGACAGCCAGGGCACCCCCAGGGACATTTAGGGGTCAGCCAGGGCACTCCAGGGACATCCAGGACACCCCCAGGGACACCAAGGGGACAGGCAGGGCACCCCCAGGGACACTGACGGGACAGCCAGGGCACCCCCAGAGACCCCTAGGGGACAGCCAGGGCACTCCCAGGGACACTCTGGGCACCCACAGGGACACCTTGGGGACAGCCAGGTCACCCCAGGAACACCCAGGGCACCCCCAGGGACACCTAGGGGACAGCCAGGGCACCCTAGGGACAGCCAGGGCACCCCCAGGGACACCTAGGGGACAGCCAGGGCCCCCCCAGGGACACCTAGGGGACAGCCAGGGCACCCCCAGGGACAGGCAGGGCACCCCCAGGGACACCTAGGGGACAACCAGGACACCCCCAGGGACACCTAGGGGACAGCCAGGGCACCCCCAGGGACATTTAGGGGTCAGCCAGGGCACTCCAGGGACACCCAGGGCACCCCCAGGGACACCCAGGGGACCCCCAGGGACACAAAGGGCACAGCCAGGGCACCCTAGGGACAGCCAGGGCACCCCCAGGGACACCTAGGGCACAGCCAGGGCACCCTCAGGGACACCGAGGGCACAGCCAGGGCCCCCACAGGGACACCAAGGGCACCCCCAGGGACACGCAGGGCACTCCCAGGGACACCTAGGGGACAGCCAGGGCCCCCCCCAGGGACACCAAGGGGACAGCCAGGGCACCCCAGGGACACGCAGGGCACCCCCAGCGACACCTAGGGGACAGGCAGGGCACCCCCAGGGACACCCAGGGCACCCCCAACGACACCTAGGGGACAGGCAGGGCACCCCCAGGGACACCTAGGGGACAGGCAGGGAACCCCCAGGGACACCTAGGGGAAGGCAGGACACCCCAGGGACAGCCAGGGCACCCCCAGGGACACGTACGGGACAGCCAGGGAACCTCAGTGACACCGTGTGCACCCCCAGGGACACCCAGGGCACCCCCAGGGACACCTAGGGGACAGACAGGGCAGCCCAGGGACACTCAGGGCACCCCCAGGGACACCTAGGGGACAGCCAGGGAACCCCAGGGACAGCCAGGGCACCCCCAGGGACAACCAGGGGACAGCCAGGGAACCCCAGAGACAGCCAGGGCACCCCCAGGGACACCTAGGGGACAGCCAGGGCACCCCAGGGACACGCAGGGCACCCCCAGGGACACCTGGGGGACAGCCAGGGCCCCCCCCAGGGACACCAAGGGGACAGCCAGGGCACCCCAGGGACACCCAGGGCACCCCCAGGGACACCTAAGGGACAGGCAGGGCACCCCCAGGGAAACCTAGGGGACAGCCAGGGCCCCCCCCAGGGACACCAAGGGGACAGCCAGGGCACCCCAGGGACACCCAGGGCACCGCCAAGGACACCTAGGGGACAGGCAGGGCACCCCCAGGGACACCCAGGTCACCCCCAACGACACCTAGGGGACAGGCAGGGCACCCCCAGGGACACCTAGGGGAAGGCAGGACACCCCAGGGACATTTAGGGGACAGCCAGGGCACCGCCAGGGACATTTAGGGGACAGCCAGGGCACTCCAGGGACACCCAGGACACCCCCAGGGACACCAAGGGGACCTCCAGGGCACCCCCAGGGACACCCAGGGCACCCCCAGGGCCACCAAGGGTACAGCCAGGGCACCCCAGGGACAGCGAGGGGAAAGCCAGGGCACTCCCAGGGACACCTAGGGGAAGGCAGGACACCCCCAGGGACACCTAGGGGACAGCCAGGGCACCCCCAGGGACATTTAGGGGTCAGCCAGGGCACTCCAGGGACACCCAGGACACCCCCAGGGACACCAAGGGGACAGGCAGGGCACCCCCAGGGACACTGACGGGACAGCCAGGGCACCCCCAGAGACCCCTAGGGGACAGCCAGGGCACCCTAGGGACAGCCAGGGCATCCCCAGGGACACATAGGGGACAGCCAGGGCACCCCCAGGGACAGGCAGGGCACCCCCAGGGACAGCTAGGGGACAACCAGGACACTCCCAGGAACACCTAGGGGACAGCCAGGGCATTCCCAGGGACATTTAGGGGACAGCCAGGGCACTCCAGGGACACCCAGGGCACCCCCAGGGACACCCAGGGGAACCCCAGGGACACAAAGGGCACAGCCAGGGCACCCTAGGGACAGCCAGGGCACCCCCAGGGACACCTAGGGCACAGCCAGGGCACCCTCAGGGACACCGAGGGCACAGCCAGGGCCCCCACAGGGACACCCAGGGCACCCACAGGGACACCTAGGGGACAGGTAGGGCACCCCCAGGGACACCCAGGGCACCCCAAACGACACCTAGGGGACAGGCAGGGCACCCCCAGGGACACCTAGGGAACACGCAGGGCACCCCCAGGGACACTGAAGGGACAGCCAGGGCACCCCCATAGACCCCTAGGGGACAGCCAGGGCAGCCCAGGGACACTCAGGGCACCCCCAGGGACACCTAGGGGACTTCCAGGGAATCCCAGGGACACGTACGGGACAGCCAGGGAACCCCAGTGACACCCTTTTCACCCCCAGGGACAGCCAGGGCCCCCCCAGGGACACCTAGGGGACAGCCAGGGAACCCCAGGGACAGCCAGGGCATCCCCAGGGACACCTAGGGGACAGCCAGGGAACCCCAGGGACAGCCAGGGCACCCCCAGGGACACCAAGGGGACAGCCAGGGCACCCCAGGGACACCCAGGGCACCCCCAGGGACACCTAGGGGACAGGCAGGGCACCCCCAGGGACACCCTGGGCACCCCCAGGGACACCTAGGGGACAGCCAGGGAACCCCAGGGACAGTCAGGGCACTTCCAGGGACACCTAGGGGACAGCCAGGGAACCCCAGGGACAGCTAGGGCACCCCCAGGGACACCAAGGGGACAGCCAGGGAACCCCAGGGACAGCCAGGGCACCCCCAGGGACACCAAGGGGACAGCCAGGGCACCCCAGGGACACCCAGGGCACCCCCAGGGACACCTAGGGGACAGGCAGGGCACCCCCAGGGACACCTAGGGGACAGGCAGGGCACCCCCAGGGACACCTAGGGGAAGGCAGGACACCCCAGGGACAGCCAGGGCACCCCCAGGGACACCTAGGGGACCTCCAGGGCACCCCCAGGGACACCCAATGCACCCCCAGGGCCACCAAGGGGACAGCCAGGGCACCCCAGGGACAGCGAGGGGAAAGCCAGGGCACCCCCAGGGACACCTAGGGGAAGGCAGGACACCCCCAGGGACACCTAGGGGACAGCCAGGGCACCCCCAGGGACATTTAGGGGTCAGCCAGGGCACTCCAGGGACACCCAGGACACCCCCAGGGACACCAAGGGGACAGGCAGGGCACCCCCAGGGACACTGACGGGACAGCAAGGGCACCCCCAGAGACCCCTAGGGGACAGCCAGGGCACTCCCAGGGACACTCTGGGCACCCACAGGGACACCTTGGGGACAGCCAGGTCACCCCAGGGACACCCAGGGCACCCCCAGAGACACCTAGGGGACAGCCAGGGCACCCTAGGGACAGCCAGGGCCCCCCCAGAGACACCTAGGGGACAGCCAGGGCACCCCCAGGGACAGGCAGGGCACCCCCAGGGACACCTAGGGGACAACCAGGGACACCCAGGGCACCCCCAGGGACACCTAGGGCACCCCCAACGACACCTAGCGGACAGGTAGGGCACCCCCAGGGACACCCAGGGCACCCCCAACGACACCTAGGGGACAGGCAGGGCACCCACAGGGACACCTAGGGGACAGGCAGGGCACCCCCAGGGACACTGAAGGGACAGCCAGGGCCCCCCCCAGGGACACCAAGGGGACAGCCAGGGCATCCCAGGGACACCCAGGGCACCCCCAGGGACACCTAGGGGACAGGCAGGGCACCCCCAGGGACACCTAGGGGACAGCCAGGGCCCCCCCCAGGGACACCAAGGGGACAGCCAGGGCACCCCAGGGACACCCAGGGCACCCCCAGGGACACCCAGGGCACCCCCAACGACACCTAGGGGACAGGCAGGTCACCCCCAGGGACACCTAGGGGACAGGCAGGGCACCCCCAGGGACACCTAGGGGAAGGCAGGACACCCCAGGGACAGCCAGGGCACCCCCAGGGACACCTAGGGGACCTCCAGGGCACCCCCAGGGACACCCAGGGCACCCCCAGGGCCACCAAGGGGACAGCCAGGGCACCCCAGGGACAGCGAGGGGAAAGCCAGGGCACCCCCAGGGACACCTAGGGGAAGGCAGGACACCCCCAGGGACACCTAGGGGACAGCCAGGGCACCCCCAGGGACATTTAGGGGTCAGCCAGGGCACTTCAGGGACACCCAGGACACCCCCAGGGACACCAAGGGGACAGGCAGGGCACCCCCAGGGACACTGACGGGACAGCCAGGGCACCCCCAGAGACCCCTAGGGGACAGCCAGGGCACTCCCAGGGACACTCTGGGCACCCACAGGGACACCTTGGGGACAGCCAGGTCACCCCAGGGACACCCAGGGCACCCCCAGGGACACCTAGGGGACAGCCAGGGCACCCTAGGGACAGCCAGGGCACCCCCAGGGACACCTAGGGGACAGCCAGGGCCCCCCCAGGGACACCTAGGGGACAGCCAGGGCACCCCCAGGGACAGGCAGGGCACCCCCAGGGACACCTAGGGGACAACCAGGACACCCCCAGGGACACCTAGGGGACAGCCAGGGCACCCCCAGGGACATTTAGGGGACAGCCAGGGCACTCCAGAGACACCCAGGGCACCCCCAGGGACACCCAGGGGACCCCCAGGGACACAAAGGGCACAGCCAGGGCACCCTAGGGACAGCCAGGGCACCCCCAGGGACACCTAGGGCACAGCCAGGGCCCGCACAGGGACACCAAGGGCACCCCCAGGGACACCTAGGGGACAGGTAGGGCACCCCCAGGGACACCCAGGGCACCCCCAACGACACCAAGGGGACAGGCAGGGCACCCCCAGGGACACCTAGGGGACTCGCAGGGCACCCCCAGGGACACTGAAGGGACAGCCAGGGCACCCCCATAGACCCCTAGAGGACAGCCAGGGCAGCCCAGGGACACTCAGGGCACCCCCAGGGACACCTAGGGAAAAGCCAGGGCACCCCAGGGACACGCAGGGCACCCCCAGGGACACCTAGGGGACAGCCAGGGCCCCCCCCAGGGACACCAAGGGGACAGCCAGGGCACCCCAGGGACACCAGGGCACCCCCAGGGACACCTAGGGGACAGCCAGGGCACCCTAGGGGCAGCCAGGGCACCCCCAGGGACACCAAGGGCACAGCCAGGGCACCCTAGGGACAGCCAGGGCACTACCAGGGACACCTAGGGCACACCCAGGGCACCCTCAGGGACACCGAGGGCACAGCCAGGGCCCCCACAGGGACACCCAGGGCACCCCCAGAGACACCTAGGGGACAGGTAGGGCACCCCCAGGGACACCCAGGGCACCCCCAACGACACCTAGGGGACAGGCAGGGCACCCACAGGGACACCTAGGGGACAGGCAGGGCACCCCCAGGGACACTGAAGGGACAGCCAGGGCACCCCCAGAGACCCCTAGGGGACAGCCAGGGCAGCCCAGTGACACCCTGTGCACCCTCAGGGACACCCAGGGCCCCCCCAGGGACACCTAGGGGACAGCCAGGGAACCCCAGGGACAGCCAGGGCACCCCCAGGGACACCTAGGGGACAGCCAGGGAACCCCAGGGACACCCAGGGCACCCCCAGGGAAACCTAGGGGACAGCCAGGGCACCCCAGGGACACGCAGGGCACCCACAGGGACACCTAGGGGACAGCCAAGGCCCCCCCAAGGGACACCAAGGGGACAGCCAGGGCACCCCAGGGACACCCAGGGCACCCCCAGGGACACCTAGGGGACAGGCAGGGCACC
The DNA here is from genome assembly GCF_029207755.1 of Chamaea fasciata. Lineage (NCBI taxonomy): Eukaryota > Metazoa > Chordata > Aves > Passeriformes > Sylviidae > Chamaea > Chamaea fasciata. Next base: position 47,405 of record NW_027094597.1, read on the forward strand.
CCCAGGGACACCTAGGGGAAGGCAGGACACCCCAGGGACAGCCAGGGCACCCCCAGGGACATCTAGGGGACCTCCAGGGCACCCCCGGGGACACCCAGGGCACCCCCAGGGCCACCAAGGGGACAGCCAGGGCACTCCAGGGACAGCGAGGGGAAAGCCAGGGCACCCCCAGGGACACCTAGGGGAAGGCAGGACACCCCCAGGGACACCTAGGGGACAGCCAGGGCACCCCCAGGGACATTTAGGGGTCAGCCAGGGCACTCCAGGGACACCCAGGACACCCCCAGGGACACCAAGGGGACAGGCAGGGCACCCCCAGGGACACTGACGGGACAGCCAGGGCACCCCCAGAGACCCCTAGGGGACAGCCAGGGCACTCCCAGGGACACTCTGGGCACCCACAGGGACACCTTGGGGACAGCCAGGTCACCCCAGGAACACCCAGGGCACCCCCAGGGACACCTAGGGGACAGCCAGGGCACCCTAGGGACAGCCAGGGCACCCCCAGGGACACCTAGGGGACAGCCAGGGCCCCCCCAGGGACACCTAGGGGACAGCCAGGGCACCCCCAGGGACAGGCAGGGCACCCCCAGGGACACCTAGGGGACAACCAGGACACCCCCAGGGACACCTAGGGGACAGCCAGGGCACCCCCAGGGACATTTAGGGGACAGCCAGGGCACTCCAGGGACACCCAGGGCACCCCAAGGGACACCCAGGGGACCCCCAGGGACAGAAAGGGCACAGCCAGGGCACCCTAGGGACAGCCAGGGCACCCCCAGGGACACCTAGGGCACAGCCAGGGCACCCTCAGGGACACCGAGGGCACAGCCAGGGCCCCCACAGGGACACCAAGGGCACCCCCAGGGACACGCAGGGCACCCCCAGGGACACCTAGGGGACAGCCAGGGCCCCCCCCAGGGACACCAAGGGGACAGCCAGGGCACCCCAGAGACACGCAGGGCACCCCCAGCGACACCTAGGGGACAGGCAGGGCACCCCCAGGGACACCCAGGGCACCCCCAACGACACCTAGGGGACAGGCAGGGCACCCCCAGGGACACCTAGGGGACAGGCAGGGAACCCCCAGGGACACCTAGGGGAAGGCAGGACACCCCAGGGACAGCCAGGGCACCCCCAGGGACACGTACGGGACAGCCAGGGAACCTCAGTGACACCGTGTGCACCCCCAGGGACACCCAGGGCACCCCCAGGGACACCTAGGGGACAGCCAGGGCAGCCCAGGGACACTGAGGGCACCCCCAGGGACACCTAGGGGACAGCCAGGGAACCCCAGGGACAGCCAGGGCACCCCCAGGGACAACCAGGGGACAGCCAGGGAACCCCAGAGACAGCCAGGGCACCCCCAGGGACACCTAGGGGACAGCCAGGGCACCCCAGGGACACGCAGGGCACCCCCAGGGACACCTGGGGGACAGCCAGGGCCCCCCCCAGGGACACCAAGGGGACAGCCAGGGCACCCCAGGGACACCCAGGGCACCCCCAGGGACACCTAAGGGACAGGCAGGGCACCCCCAGGGAAACCTAGGGGACAGCCAGGGCCCCCCCCAGGGACACCAAGGGGACAGCCAGGGCATTCCAGGGACACCCAGGGCACCGCCAAGGACACCTAGGGGACAGGCAGGGCACCCCCAGGGACACCCAGGTCACCCCCAACGACACCTAGGGGACAGGCAGGGCACCCCCAGGGACACCTAGGGGAAGGCAGGACACCCCAGGGACATTTAGGGGACAGCCAGGGCACCGCCAGGGACATTTATGGGACAGCCAGGGCACTCCACGGACACCCAGGGCACCCCCAGGGACACCTAGGGGACAGCCAGGGCACCCCCAGGGACACCCAGGGCACCCCCAGGGACACCTAGGGGACAGCCAGGGCACTCCCAGGGACACCCAGGGCACTCCCAGGGACACTCTGGGCACCCACAGGGTCACCTTGGGGACAGCCAGGGCACCCCAGGGACAACCAGGGCACCCCCAACGACACCTAGGGGACAGGCAGGGCACCCCAGGGACACCTAGGTGACAGGAAAGGCCCCCCAGGGACACCTAGGGGACAGCCAGGGCCCCCGCAGGGACACCTAGGGGACAGGCAGGGCACCCCCAGGGACACCGAGGGGACACCCAGGGCACCCCCAGGGACACCAAGGGCACCCCCAGGGAAACCTAGGGGACAGCCAGGGCCCCCCCCAGGGACACCAAGGGGACAGCCAGGGCACCCCAGGGACACCCAGGGCACCGCCAGGGACACCTAGGGGACAGGCAGGGCACCCCCAGGGACACACAGGTCACCCCCAACGACACCTAGGGGACAGGCAGGGCACCCCCAGGGACACCTAGGGGAAGGCAGGACACCCCAGGGACAGCCAGGGCACCGCCAGGGACATTTAGGGGACAGCCAGGGCACTCCACGGACACCCAGGGCACCCCCAGGGACATCTAGGGGACAGCCAGGGCACCCCCAGGGACACCCAGGGCACCCCCAGGGACACCTAGGGGACAGCCAGGGCACTCCCAGGTACAACCAGGGCACCCCCAGGGACACCTAGAGGACAGGCAGGGCCCCCCCAGGGACATCCAGGGCACCCCCAGGGACACCTACGGGACAGCCAGGGCAACCCAGGGACACCCAGTGCAGCCCCAGGGACACCTAGGGGACCTCCAGGGCACCCCCAGGGACACGTACGGGACAGCCAGGGAACCCCAGTGACACCCTGTGCACCCCCAGGGACACCCAGGGCAACCCCAGGGACACCTAGGGGACAGCCAGGGCAGCCCAGGGACACCCAGGGCACCCCCATGGACACCTAGGGGACCGCCAGGGCATCCCCAGGAACACACAGGGCACCCCCAGGGACACCTAGGGGACGCCCTGGGCACTCCCAGGGACACCAAGGGGACCCCCAGGGACACCTAGGGGACAGCCAGGGCACCCCAGGGACACCCAGGGCACCCCCAAGGACACCTAGGAGACAGCCAGGGCACGCCAGGGACACCCAGGGCACCCTCAGGGACCCCTAGGGGAGAGCCAGGGCACCCCCAGGGACACGGACGGGACAGCCACGGCACCCCAGGGACACCGAGGGCACAGCCAGGGCACCCTAGGGACAGCCAGGGCACCCCCAGGGACACCTAAGGGACAGGCAGGGCACCCCCAGGGACACCTAGGGGACAGCCAGGGCACCCCCAGGGACACTGACAAGACAGCCAGGGCACCCCAGGGACACTGACGAGACAGCCAGGGCACCCCAGGGACAGCCAGGGCACCCCCAGGGACACCTAGGGGACAGCCAGGGCACCCTAGGGACAGCCAGGGCACCCCGAGGGACACCTAAGTGACAGCCAGGGCACCCCTGGGACACCTAGGGGACAGCCAGGGCACCCCAGGGACATCGAGGGACAGCCAGGAACCCCCTGGGACAGCCAGCTCACCCCCACGGCCGCCTCACCTCCAGGAGCTATCAAAACCCTCCTCAGGTTCTTTGATGCCTCAAATGGGCCGCCCAAACCTCCCGAATACCCCCCAAAGCACCCAAAGCAGCCCCCAGGACTCCCCCCAGACCCCCCACAACCCAAAAACCCCCTCCACGACAACTCAGGACCCCCAGGATCCCCCCAAATCTGCGCCCCCCTCACCCTGAGGTCCCGTTTGAGCCGCTCCACGTTGCGGACAGGCACCAGCTCATCAAGCCCCAAGCACCAACACCTGCGGGACTGGGATGGACTGAGAGCACTGGGAGGGTGACCAGAGAAACCTGGGATGGACGAAGAGTGGACTGGGATGAACTGGGATGAACTGGCAGGCGTGTGGGGGTCCATGGTGGCCACTCGGTGCCTTACTGGTCTATACTGGGATGGGTCGGATGGCCCCAGGGGAGGGGGTGAGGCCACAATGGTCCAGACTGGGAGGGGAGTCACCATGGCGCGGGAGGCGGAGTCGAGGATAAGAGCGAGGCAGGGACACCTAGGGGACAGCCAGGGCAACCCAGGGACATCAGGGCCACCCCAGGGACACCTAGGGGACAGCCAGGGCACCCCCAGGGACACCTAGGGGACCTCCAGGGCCCCCCCAGGTACACCCAGGGCACCCCCAGGGCCACCAAGGGGACAGCCAGGGCACCCCAGGGACAGCGAGGGGAAAGCCAGGGCACCCCCAGGGACACCTAGGGGAAGGCAGGACACCCCCAGGGACACCTAGGGGACAGCCAGGGCACCCCCAGGGACATTTAGGGGTCAGCCAGGGCACTCCAGGGACACCCAGGACACCCCCAGGGACACCAAGGGGACAGGCAGGGCACCCCCAGGGACACTGACGGGACAGCCAGGGCACCCCCAGAGACCCCTAGGGGACAGCCAGGGCACCCCCAGAGACAGGCAGGGCACCCCCAGGGACACCTAGGGGACAACCAGGACACCCCCAGGGACACCTAGGGGACAGCCAGGGCACCCCCAGGGACATTTAGGGGACAGCCAGGGCACTACAGGGACACCCAGGGCACCCCCAGGGACACCCAGGGGACTCCCAGGGACACCAAGGAGACAGGCAGGGCACCCCCAGGGACACTGACGGGACAGCCAGGGCACCCCCAGAGACCCCTAGGGGACAGTCAGGGCACTCCCAGGGACACTCTGGGCACCCACAGGGACAACTAGGGGACAGCCAGGGCACCCTTGGGACAGCCAGGGCACCCCCAGGGACACTCAGGGCACCCCCAGGGACACCTAGGGGACAACCAGGACACCTAGCGGACAGGTAGGGCACCCCCAGGGACACCCAGGGCACCCCCAACGACACCTAGGGGACAGGCAGGGCACCCACAGGGACACCTAGGGGACAGGCAGGGCACCCCCAGGGACACTGAAGGGACAGCCAGGGCCCCCCCCAGGGACACCAAGGGGACAGCCAGGGCAACCCAGGGACACCCAGGGCACCCCCAGGGACACCTAGGGGACAGGCAGGGCACCCCCAGGGACACCTAGGGGACAGCCAGGGCCCCCCCCAGGGACACCAAGGGGACAGCCAGGGCACCCCAGGGACACCCAGGGCACCCCCAGGGACACCCAGGGCACCCCCAACGACACCTAGGGGACAGGCAGGTCACCCCCAGGGACACCTAGGGGACAGGCAGGGCACCCCCAGGGACATCTAGGGGAAGGCAGGACACCCCAGGGACAGCCAGGGCACCCCCAGGGACACCTAGGGGACCTCCAGGGCACCCCCAGGGACACCCAGGGCACCCCCAGGGCCACCAAGGGGACAGCCAGGGCACCCCAGGGACAGCGAGGGGAAAGCCAGGGCACCCCCAGGGACACCTAGGGGAAGGCAGGACACCCCCAGGGACACCTAGGGGACAGCCAGGGCACCCCCAGGGACATTTAGGGGTCAGCCAGGGCACTTCAGGGACACCCAGGACACCCCCAGGGACACCAAGGGGACAGGCAGGGCACCCCCAGGGACACTGACGGGACAGCCAGGGCACCCCCAGAGACCCCTAGGGGACAGCCAGGGCACTCCCAGGGACACTCTGGGCACCCACAGGGACACCTTGGGGACAGCCAGGTCACCCCAGGGACACCCAGGGCACCCCCAGGGACACCTAGGGGACAGCCAGGGCACCCTAGGGACAGCCAGGGCACCCCCAGGGACACCTAGGGGACAGCCAGGGCACCCCCAGGGACACCTAGGGGACTCGCAGGGCACCCCCAGGGACACTGAAGGGACAGCCAGGGCACCCCCATAGACCCCTAGAGGACAGCCAGGGCAGCCCAGGGACACTCAGGGCACCCCCAGGGACACCTAGGGAAAAGCCAGGGCACCCCAGGGACACGCAGGGCACCCCCAGGGACACCTAGAGGACAGCCAGGGCCCCCCCCAGGGACACCAAGGGGACAGCCAGGGCACCCCAGGGACACCAGGGCACCCCCAGGGACACCTAGGGGACAGCCAGGGCACCCTAGGGGCAGCCAGGGCACCCCCAGGGACACCAAGGGCACAGCCAGGGCACCCTAGGGACAGCCAGGGCACCCCCAGGGACACCTAGGGCACACCCAGGGCACCCTCAGGGACACCGAGGGCACAGCCAGGGCCCCCACAGGGACACCCAGGGCACCCCCAGAGACACCTAGGGGACAGGTAGGGCACCCCCAGGGACACCCAGGGCACCCCCAACGACACCTAGGGGACAGGCAGGGCACCCACAGGGACACCTAGGGGACAGGCAGGGCACCCCCAGGGACACTGAAGGGACAGCCAGGGCACCCCCAGAGACCCCTAGGGGACAGCCAGGGCAGCCCAGTGACACCCTGTGCACCCTCAGGGACACCCAGGGCCCCCCCAGGGACACCTAGGGGACAGCCAGGGAACCCCAGGGACAGCCAGGGCACCCCCAGGGACACCTAGGGGACAGCCAGGGAACCCCAGGGACACCCAGGGCACCCCCAGGGACACCTAGGGGACAGCCAGGGCACCCCAGGGACACGCAGGGCACCCACAGGGACACCTAGGGGACAGCCAAGGCCCCCCCCAGGGACACCAAGGGGACAGCCAGGGCACCCCAGGGACACCCAGGGCACCCCCAGGGACACCTAGGGGACAGGCAGGGCACCCCCAGGGACACCTAGGGGAAGGCAGGACACCCCAGGGACAGCCAGGGCACCCCCAGGGACATCTAGGGGACCTCCAGGGCACCCCCGGGGACACCCAGGGCACCCCCAGGGCCACCAAGGGGACAGCCAGGGCACCCCAGGGACAGCGAGGGGAAAGCCAGGGCACCCCCAGGGACACCTAGGGGAAGGCAGGACACCCCCAGGGACACCTAGGGGACAGCCAGGGCACCCCCAGGGACATTTAGGGGTCAGCCAGGGCACTCCAGGGACACCCAGGACACCCCCAGGGACACCAAGGGGACAGGCAGGGCACCCCCAGGGACACTGACGGGACAGCCAGGGCACCCCCAGAGACCCCTAGGGGACAGCCAGGGCACTCCCAGGGACACTCTGGGCACCCACAGGGACACCTTGGGGACAGCCAGGTCACCCCAGGAACACCCAGGGCACCCCCAGGGACACCTAGGGGACAGCCAGGGCACCCTAGGGACAGCCAGGGCACCCCCAGGGACACCTAGGGGACAGCCAGGGCCCCCCCAGGGACACCTAGGGGACAGCCAGGGCACCCCCAGGGACAGGCAGGGCACCCCCAGGGACACCTAGGGGACAACCAGGACACCCCCAGGGACACCTAGGGGACAGCCAGGGCACCCCCAGGGACATTTAGGGGACAGCCAGGGCACTCCAGGGACACCCAGGGCACCCCAAGGGACACCCAGGGGACCCCCAGGGACAGAAAGGGCACAGCCAGGGCACCCTAGGGACAGCCAGGGCACCCCCAGGGACACCTAGGGCACAGCCAGGGCACCCTCAGGGACACCGAGGGCACAGCCAGGGCCCCCACGGGGACACCAAGGGCACCCCCAGGGACACGCAGGGCACCCCCAGGGACACCTAGGGGACAGCCAGGGCCCCCCCCAGGGACACCAAGGGGACAGCCAGGGCACCCCAGAGACACGCAGGGCACCCCCAGCGACACCTAGGGGACAGGCAGGGCACCCCCAGGGACACCCAGGGCACCCCCAACGACACCTAGGGGACAGGCAGGGCACCCCCAGGGACACCTAGGGGACAGGCAGGGAACCCCCAGGGACACCTAGGGGAAGGCAGGACACCCCAGGGACAGCCAGGGCACCCCCAGGGACACGTACGGGACAGCCAGGGAACCTCAGTGACACCGTGTGCACCCCCAGGGACACCCAGGGCACCCCCAGGGACACCTAGGGGACAGCCAGGGCAGCCCAGGGACACTCAGGGCACCCCCAGGGACACCTAGGGGACAGCCAGGGAACCCCAGGGACAGCCAGGGCACCCCCAGGGACAACCAGGGGACAGCCAGGGAACCCCAGAGACAGCCAGGGCACCCCCAGGGACACCTAGGGGACAGCCAGGGCACCCCAGGGACACGCAGGGCACCCCCAGGGACACCTGGGGGACAGCCAGGGCCCCCCCCAGGGACACCAAGGGGACAGCCAGGGCACCCCAGGGACACCCAGGGCACCCCCAGGGACACCTAAGGGACAGGCAGGGCACCCCCAGGGAAACCTAGGGGACAGCCAGGGCCCCCCCCAGGGACACCAAGGGGACAGCCAGGGCATTCCAGGGACACCCAGGGCACCGCCAAGGACACCTAGGGGACAGGCAGGGCACCCCCAGGGACACCCAGGGCACCCCCAACGACACCTAGGGGACAGGCAGGGCACCCCCAGGGACACCTAGGGGAAGGCAGGACACCCCAGGGACATTTAGGGGACAGCCAGGGCACCGCCAGGGACATTTAGGGGACAGCCAGGGCACTCCACGGACACCCAGGGCACCCCCAGGGACACCTAGGGGACAGCCAGGGCACCCCCAGGGACACCCAGGGCACCCCCAGGGACACCTAGGGGACAGCCAGGGCACTCCCAGGGACACCCAGGGCACTCCCAGGGACACTCTGGGCACCCACAGGGTCACCTTGGGGACAGCCAGGGCACCCCAGGGACAACCAGGGCACCCCCAACGACACCTAGGGGACAGGCAGGGCACCCCAGGGACACCTAGGTGACAGGAAAGGCCCCCCAGGGACACCTAGGGGACAGCCAGGGCCCCCCCAGGGACACCTAGGGGACAGGCAGGGCACCCCCAGGGACACCGAGGGGACACCCAGGGCACCCCCAGGGACACCAAGGGCACCCCCAGGGAAACCTAGGGGACAGCCAGGGCCCCCCCCAGGGACACCAAGAGGACAGCCAGGGCACCCCAGGGACACCCAGGGCACCGCCAGGGACACCTAGGGGACAGGCAGGGCACCCCCAGGGACACACAGGTCACCCCCAACGACACCTAGGGGACAGGCAGGGCACCCCCAGGGACACCTAGGGGAAGGCAGGACACCCCAGGGACAGCCAGGGCACCGCCAGGGACATTTAGGGGACAGCCAGGGCACTCCACGGACACCCAGGGCACCCCCAGGGACATCTAGGGGACAGCCAGGGCACCCCCAGGGACACCCAGGGCACCCCCAGGGACACCTAGGGGACAGCCAGGGCACTCCCAGGTACAACCAGGGCACCTCCAGGGACACCTAGAGGACAGGCAGGGCCCCCCCAGGGACATCCAGGGCACCCCCAGGGACACCTAGGGGACAGCCAGGGCAACCCAGGGACACCCAGTGCAGCCCCAGGGACACCTAGGGGACCTCCAGGGCACCCCCAGGGACACGTACGGGACAGCCAGGGAACCCCAGTGACACCCTGTGCACCCCCAGGGACACCCAGGGCAACCCCAGGGACACCTAGGGGACAGCCAGGGCAGCCCAGGGACACCCAGGGCACCCCCATGGACACCTAGGGGACAGCCAGGGCATCCCCAGGAACACACAGGGCACCCCCAGGGACACCTAGGGGACGCCCTGGGCACCCCCAGGGACACCAAGGGGACCCCCAGGGACACCTAGGGGACAGCCAGGGCACCCCAGGGACACCCAGGGCACCCCCAAGGACACCTAGGAGACAGCCAGGGCACGCCAGGGACACCCAGGGCACCCTCAGGGACCCCTAGGGGAGAGCCAGGGCACCCCCAGGGACACGGACGGGACAGCCACGGCACCCCAGGGACACCGAGGGCACAGCCAGGGCACCCTAGGGACAGCCAGGGCACCCCCAGGGACACCTAAGGGACAGGCAGGGCACCCCCAGGGACACCTAGGGGACAGCCAGGGCACCCCCAGGGACACTGACAAGACAGCCAGGGCACCCCAGGGACACTGACGAGACAGCCAGGGCACCCCAGGGACAGCCAGGGCACCCCCAGGGACACCTAGGGGACAGCCAGGGCACCCTAGGGACAGCCAGGGCACCCCGAGGGACACCTAAGTGACAGCCAGGGCACCCCTGGGACACCTAGGGGACAGCCAGGGCACCCCAGGGACATCGAGGGACAGCCAGGAACCCCCTGGGACAGCCAGCTCACCCCCACGGCCGCCTCACCTCCAGGAGCTATCAAAACCCTCCTCAGGTTCTTTGATGCCTCAAATGGGCCGCCCAAACCTCCCGAATACTCCCCAAAGCACCCAAAGCAGCCCCCAGGACTCCCCCCAGACCCCCCACAACCCAAAAACCCCCTCCACGACAACTCAGGACCCCCAGGATCCCCCCAAATCCGCGCCCCCCTCACCCTGAGGTCCCGTTTGAGCCGCTCCACGTTGCGGACAGGCACCAGCTCATCAAGCCCCAAGCACCAACACCTGCGGGACTGGGATGGACTGAGAGCACTGGGAGGGTGACCAGAGAAACCTGGGATGGACGAAGAGTGGACTGGGATGAACTGGGATGAACTGGCAGGCGTGTGGGGGTCCATGGTGGCCACTCGGTGCCTTACTGGTCTATACTGGGATGGGTCGGATGGCCCCAGGGGAGGGGGTGAGGCCACAATGGTCCAGACTGGGAGGGGAGTCACCATGGCGCCGGAGGCGGAGTCGAGGATACGAGCGAGGCAGGGACACCTAGGGGACAGCCAGGGCAACCCAGGGACATCAGGGCCACCCCAGGGACACCTAGGGGACAGCCAGGGCACCCCCAGGGACACCTAGGGGACCTCCAGGGCACCCCCAGGTACACCCAGGGCACCCCCAGGGCCACCAAGGGGACAGCCAGGGCACCCCAGGGACAGCGAGGGGAAAGCCAGGGCACCCCCAGGGACACCTAGGGGAAGGCAGGACACCCCCAGGGACACCTAGGGGACAGCCAGGGCACCCCCAGGGACATTTAGGGGTCAGCCAGGGCACTCCAGGGACACCCAGGACACCCCCAGGGACAGCAAGGGGACAGGCAGGGCACCCCCAGGGACACTGACGGGACAGCCAGGGCACCCCCAGAGACCCCTAGGGGACAGCCAGGGCACCCCCAGAGACAGGCAGGGCACCCCCAGGGACACCTAGGGGACAACCAGGACACCCCCAGGGACACCTAGGGGACAGCCAGGGCACCCCCAGGGACATTTAGGGGACAGCCAGGGCACTCCAGGGACACCCAGGGCACCCCCAGGGACACCCAGGGGACTCCCAGGGACACCAAGGAGACAGGCAGGGCACCCCCAGGGACACTGACGGGACAGCCAGGGCACCCCCAGAGACCCCTAGGGGACAGTCAGGGCACTCCCAGGGACACTCTGGGCACCCACAGGGACAACTAGGGGACAGCCAGGGCACCCTTGGGACAGCCAGGGCACCCCCAGGGACACTCAGGGCACCCCCAGGGACACCAAGGGGACAGCCAGGGCACCCTAAAGACAGCCAGGGCACCCCCAGGGACACCGAGGGGAAGGCAGGACACCCCCAGGGACACCTAGGAGACAGGCAGGGCACCCCCTGGGACACCTAGGGGACAGCCAGGGCACCCTAAAGACAGCCAGGGCACCCCCAGGGACAGCCAGGGCACCCCCAGGGACACCTAGAGGACAGCCAGGGCCCCCACAGGGACACCCAGGGCACCCCCAGGGACACCTAGGGGACAGGTAGGGCACCCCCAGGGACACCCAGGGCACCCCCAACGACACCTAGGGGACAGGCAGGACACCCCCAGGGACACCGAGGGGACACCCAGGGCACCCCCAGGGACACCAAGGGCACCCCCAGGGACACCTAGGGGACCTCCAGGGAACCCCAGGGACAGGTACGGGACAGCCAGGGAACCCCAGTGACACCCAGTGCACCCCCAGGGACATCCAGGGCCCCCCAGGGACACCTAGGGGACAGCCAGGGAACCCCAGGGACACCCAGGGCACCCCCATGGACACCTAGGGGACAGGCAGGGCACCCCCAGGGACACCTAGGGGACAGCCAGGGCACCCCCAGGGACACCTAGGGGACAGGCAGGACACCCCCAGAGACCCCTAGGGGACAGCCAGGGCCCCCCCAGGGACACCCAGGGCACCCCCAGGGACACCTAGGGGACAGCTAGGGCATCCCCAGGGACACCCAGGGCACCCCCAGGGACACCTAGGGGACAGCCAGGGCACTCCAGGGACACCCAGGGCACCCCCAGGGACACCTAGGGGACAGGCAGGGCACCCCCAGGGACACCGAGGGGAAAGCCAGGGCACCCCCAGGGACACGAAGGGGACAGCAAGGGCACCCCCAGGGACAGCCAGGGCACCCCCAGGGACACGAAGGGGACAGCAAGGGCACCCCCAGGGACAGCCAGGGCTCCCCCAGGGACAGCCAGGGCACCTCCAGGGACACCTAGGGGACAGCAAGTGCACCCCAGGGCCACCTAGGGGACAGCCAGGGCACCCAGAGGGACAGGGAGGGCACCCCCAATGACACCTAGAGGACAGCCAGGACCCCCCAGGGACATCCAGGGCACCCCCAGGGACACCTAGGGGACAGCCAGGGCACCCCAGGGACAGCCAGGGCAGCCCCAGGGACACCTAGGGGACCTCCAGGGCACCCCCAGGGACACGTACGGGACAGCCAGGGAACCCCAGTGACACCCTGTGCACCCCCAGGGACACCCAGGGCACCCCCAGGGACACCAAGGAGACCCCCAGGGACACCTAGGGGAGAGCCAGGGCACCCCCAGGGACACTGACAAGACAGCCAGGGCACGCCAGGGACACCTAGGGGAGAGCCAGGGCACCCCCAGGGACACTGACAAGACAGCCAGGGCACGCCAGGGACACCTAGGGACATCCAGGGCACCGCCAGGGACACCTAGGGGACAGCCAGGGCACCCCAGGGACATCGAGGGACAGCCAGGAACCCCCTGGGATAGCCAGCTCACCCCCACGGCCGCCTCCACCTCCAGGAGCTATCAAAACCCTCCTCAGGTTCTTTGATGCCTCAAATGGGCCACCCAAACCTCCCGAATACCCCCCAAAGCACCCAAAGCAGCCCCCAGGACTCCCCCCAGACCCCCCACAACCCAAAAACCCCCTCCACGACAACTCAGGACCCCCAGGATCCCCCCAAATCCGCGCCCCCCTCACCCTGAGGTCCCGTTTGAGCCGCTCCACGTTGCCGACAGGCACCAGCTCATCAAGCCCCAAGCACCAACACCTGCGGGACTGGGATGGACTGAGAGCACTGGGAGGGTGACCAGAGAAACCTGGGATGGACGAAGAGTGGACTGGGATGAACTGGGATGAACTGGCAGGCGTGTGGGGGTCCATGGTGGCCACTCGGTGCCTTACTGGTCTATACTGGGATGGGTCGGATGGCCCCAGGGGAGGGGGTGAGGCCACAATGGTCCAGACTGGGAGGGGAGTCACCATGGCGCCGGAGGCGGAGTCGAGGATACGAGCGAGGCAGGGACACCTAGGGGACAGCCAGGGCAACTCAGGGACATCAGGGCCACCCCAGGGACACCTAGGGGACAGCCAGGGAACCCCAGGGACACCCTGGGCACCCCCAGGGACACCTAATGCACCCCCAGGGACACCTAAGGGACAGCCAGGGCACTCGCAGGGACACTCTGGGCACCCACAGGGACACCTTGGGGACAGCCAGGGCACCCCAGGGACACCCAGGGCACCCCCAGGGACACCTAGAGCACCCCCAGGGACACCTAGGGGAAGGCAGGACACCCCCAGGGACACCTAGGGGACAGCCAGGGCACCCCCAGGGACATTTAGGGGTCAGCCAGGGCACTCCAGGGACACCCAGGACACCCCCAGGGACACCAAGGGGACAGGCAGGGCACCCCCAGGGACACTGACGGGACAGCCAGGGCACCCCCAGAGACCTCTAGGGGACAGCCAGGGCACTCCCAGGGACACTCTGGGCACCCACAGGGATACCTTGGGGACAGCCAGGTCACCCCAAGGACACCCAGGGCACCCCCAGGGACACCTAGGGGACAGCCAGGGCACCCTAGGGACAGCCAGGGCACCCCCAGGGACACCTAGGGGACAGCCAGGGCCCCCCCAGGGACACCTAGGGGACAGCCAGGGCACCCCCAGGGACAGGCAGGGCACCCCCAGGGACACCTAGGGGACAGCCAGGGCACCCCCAGGGACATTTAGGGGACAGCCAGGGCACTCCAGGGACACCCAGGGCACCCCCAGGGACACCCAGGGGACCCCCAGGGACACAAAGTGCACAGCCAGGGCACCCAAGGGACACCCAGGGCACCCCCAGGGATTCCCAGGGGACCCCCAGGGACACCAAGGTGAAAGGCAGGGCACCCCCAGGGACACTGACGGGACAGCCAGGGCACCCCCAGAGACCCCTAGGGGACAGCCAGGGCACCCTAAAAACAGACAGGGCACCCCCAGGGACACCGAGGGGAAGGCAGGACACCCCCAGGGACACCTAGGAGACAGCCAGGGCACCCCCAGGGACATTTAGGGGACAGCCAGGGCACTCCAGGGACACCCAGGGCACCCCCATGGACACCTAAGGGACAGGCAGGGCACCCCCTGGGACACCTAGGGGACAGCCAGGGCACCCTAAAGACAGCCAGGGCACCCCCAGGGACAGCCAGGGCACCCCCCGGGACACAAAGGGCACAGCCAGGGCCCCCACAGGGACACCCAGGGCACCCCCAGGGACACCTAATGCACCACCAGGGACACCTAGGGGACAGCCAGGGCACTCGCAGGGACACTCTGGGCACCCACAGGGACACCTTGGGGACAGCCAGGGCACCCCAGGGACACCCAGGGCACACCCAGGGACACCTAGAGCACCCCCAGGGACACCTAGGGGAAGGCAGGACACCCCCAGGGACACCTAGGGGACAGCCAGGGCACCCCCAGGGACATTTAGGGGACAGCCAGGGCACTCCAGGGACACCCAGGGCACCCCCAGGGACACCCAGGGGACTCCCAGGGACACCAAGGAGACAGGCAGGGCACCCCCAGGGACACTGACTGGACAGGCAGGGCACCCCCAGAGACCCCTAGGGGACAGTCAGGGCACTCCCAGGGACACTCTGGGCACCCACAGGGACAACTAGGGGACAGCCAGGGCACCCTTGGGACAGCCAGGGCACCCCCAGGGACACTCAGGGCACCCCCAGGGACACCAAGGGGACAGCCAGGGCACCCTAAAGACAGCCAGGGCACCCCCAGGGACACCGAGGGGAAGGCAGGACACCCCCAGGGACACCTAGGAGACAGGCAGGGCACCCCCTGGGACACCTAGGGGACAGCCAGGGCACCCTAAAGACAGCCAGGGCACCCCCAGGGACAGCCAGGGCACCCCCAGGGACACCTAGAGGACAGCCAGGGCCCCCACAGGGACACCCAGGGCACCCCCAGGGACACCTAGGGGACAGGTAGGGCACCCCCAGGGACACCCAGGGCACCCCCAACGACACCTAGGGGACAGGCAGGACACCCCCAGGGACACCGAGGGGACACCCAGGGCACCCCCAGGGACACCAAGGGCACCCCCAGGGACACCTAGGGGACCTCCAGGGAACCCCAGGGACAGGTACGGGACAGCCAGGGAACCCCAGTGACACCCAGTGCACCCCCAGGGACATCCAGGGCCCCCCAGGGACACCTAGGGGACAGCCAGGGAACCCCAGGGACACCCAGGGCACCCCCATGGACACCTAGGGGACAGGCAGGGCACCCCCAGGGACACCTAGGGGACAGCCAGGGCACCCCCAGGGACACCTAGGGGACAGGCAGGACACCCCCAGAGACCCCTAGGGGACAGCCAGGGCCCCCCCAGGGACACCCAGGGCACCCCCAGGGACACCTAGGGGACAGCTAGGGCATCCCCAGGGACACCCAGGGCACCCCCAGGGACACCTAGGGGACAGCCAGGGCACTCCAGGGACACCCAGGGCACCCCCAGGGACACCTAGGGGACAGGCAGGGCACCCCCAGGGACACCGAGGGGAAAGCCAGGGCACCCCCAGGGACACGAAGGGGACAGCAAGGGCACCCCCAGGGACAGCCAGGGCACCCCCAGGGACACGAAGGGGACAGCAAGGGCACCCCCAGGGACAGCCAGGGCTCCCCCAGGGACAGCCAGGGCACCTCCAGGGACACCTAGGGGACAGCAAGTGCACCCCAGGGCCACCTAGGGGACAGCCAGGGCACCCAGAGGGACAGGGAGGGCACCCCCAAGGACACCTAGAGGACAGCCAGGACCCCCCAGGGACATCCAGGGCACCCCCAGGGACACCTAGGGGACAGCCAGGGCACCCCAGGGACAGCCAGGGCAGCCCCAGGGACACCTAGGGGACCTCCAGGGCACCCCCAGGGACACGTACGGGACAGCCAGGGAACCCCAGTGACACCCTGTGCACCCCCAGGGACACCCAGGGCACCCCCAGGGACACCAAGGAGACCCCCAGGGACACCTAGGGGAGAGCCAGGGCACCCCCAGGGACACTGACAAGACAGCCAGGGCACGCCAGGGACACCTAGGGGAGAGCCAGGGCACCCCCAGGGACACTGACAAGACAGCCAGGGCACGCCAGGGACACCTAGGGACATCCAGGGCACCGCCAGGGACACCTAGGGGACAGCCAGGGCACCCCAGGGACATCGAGGGACAGCCAGGAACCCCCTGGGATAGCCAGCTCACCCCCACGGCCGCCTCCACCTCCAGGAGCTATCAAAACCCTCCTCAGGTTCTTTGATGCCTCAAATGGGCCACCCAAACCTCCCGAATACCCCCCAAAGCACCCAAAGCAGCCCCCAGGACTCCCCCCAGACCCCCCACAACCCAAAAACCCCCTCCACGACAACTCAGGACCCCCAGGATCCCCCCAAATCCGCGCCCCCCTCACCCTGAGGTCCCGTTTGAGCCGCTCCACGTTGCCGACAGGCACCAGCTCATCAAGCCCCAAGCACCAACACCTGCGGGACTGGGATGGACTGAGAGCACTGGGAGGGTGACCAGAGAAACCTGGGATGGACGAAGAGTGGACTGGGATGAACTGGGATGAACTGGCAGGCGTGTGGGGGTCCATGGTGGCCACTCGGTGCCTTACTGGTCTATACTGGGATGGGTCGGATGGCCCCAGGGGAGGGGGTGAGGCCACAATGGTCCAGACTGGGAGGGGAGTCACCATGGCGCCGGAGGCGGAGTCGAGGATACGAGCGAGGCAGGGACACCTAGGGGACAGCCAGGGCAACTCAGGGACATCAGGGCCACCCCAGGGACACCTAGGGGACAGCCAGGGAACCCCAGGGACACCCTGGGCACCCCCAGGGACACCTAATGCACCCCCAGGGACACCTAAGGGACAGCCAGGGCACTCGCAGGGACACTCTGGGCACCCACAGGGACACCTTGGGGACAGCCAGGGCACCCCAGGGACACCCAGGGCACCCCCAGGGACACCTAGAGCACCCCCAGGGACACCTAGGGGAAGGCAGGACACCCCCAGGGACACCTAGGGGACAGCCAGGGCACCCCCAGGGACATTTAGGGGTCAGCCAGGGCACTCCAGGGACACCCAGGACACCCCCAGGGACACCAAGGGGACAGGCAGGGCACCCCCAGGGACACTGACGGGACAGCCAGGGCACCCCCAGAGACCTCTAGGGGACAGCCAGGGCACTCCCAGGGACACTCTGGGCACCCACAGGGATACCTTGGGGACAGCCAGGTCACCCCAAGGACACCCAGGGCACCCCCAGGGACACCTAGGGGACAGCCAGGGCACCCTAGGGACAGCCAGGGCACCCCCAGGGACACCTAGGGGACAGCCAGGGCCCCCCCAGGGACACCTAGGGGACAGCCAGGGCACCCCCAGGGACAGGCAGGGCACCCCCAGGGACACCTAGGGGACAGCCAGGGCACCCCCAGGGACATTTAGGGGACAGCCAGGGCACTCCAGGGACACCCAGGGCACCCCCAGGGACACCCAGGGGACCCCCAGGGACACAAAGTGCACAGCCAGGGCACCCAAGGGACACCCAGGGCACCCCCAGGGATTCCCAGGGGACCCCCAGGGACACCAAGGTGAAAGGCAGGGCACCCCCAGGGACACTGACGGGACAGCCAGGGCACCCCCAGAGACCCCTAGGGGACAGTCAGGGCACTCCCAGGACATTCTGGGCACCCACAGGGACACCGAGGGGACACCCAGGGCACCCCCAGGGACACCAAGGGGACAGCCAGGGCACCCTAAAAACAGACAGGGCACCCCCAGGGACACCGAGGGGAAGGCAGGACACCCCCAGGGACACCTAGGAGACAGCCAGGGCACCCCCAGGGACATTTAGGGGACAGCCAGGGCACTCCAGGGACACCCAGGGCACCCCCATGGACACCTAAGGGACAGGCAGGGCACCCCCTGGGACACCTAGGGGACAGCCAGGGCACCCTAAAGACAGCCAGGGCACCCCCAGGGACAGCCAGGGCACCCCCCGGGACACAAAGGGCACAGCCAGGGCCCCCACAGGGACACCCAGGGCACCCCCAGGGACACCTAATGCACCACCAGGGACACCTAGGGGACAGCCAGGGCACTCGCAGGGACACTCTGGGCACCCACAGGGACACCTTGGGGACAGCCAGGGCACCCCAGGGACACCCAGGGCACACCCAGGGACACCTAGAGCACCCCCAGGGACACCTAGGGGAAGGCAGGACACCCCCAGGGACACCTAGGGGACAGCCAGGGCACCCCCAGGGACATTTAGGGGTCAGCCAGGGCACTCCAGGGACACCCAGGACACCCCCAGGGACACCTAGGGGACAGCCAGGGCACCCTAGGGAAAGCCAGGGCACCCCCAGGGACACCTAGGAGACAGCCAGGGCCCCCCCAGGGACACCTAGGGGACAGCCAGGGCACCCCCAGGGACACCTAGGGGACAGCCAGGGCCCCCCCAGGGACACCTAGGGGACAGCCAGGGCACCTCCAGGGACAGGCAGGGCACCCCCAGGGACACCCAGGGGACAGCCAGGACACCCCTAGGGACACCTAGGGGACAGCCAGGGCACCCCCAGGGACATTTAGGGGACAGCCAGGGCACTCCAGGGACACCCAGGGCACCCCCAGGGACACCCAGGGCACCCCCAGGGACACCTAGGGGACAGCCAGGGAACCCCAGGGACAGCCAGGGCACCCCCAGGGACACCTAGGGGACAGCCAGGGCACCCCAGGGACACGCAGGGCAGCCACAGGGACACCTAGGGGACAGCCAGGGCCCCCCCCAGGGACACCAAGGGGACAGCCAGGGCAACCCAGGGACACCCAGGGCACCCCCAGGGACACCTAGGGGACAGCCAGGGCCCCCCCAGGGACACCTAGGGGACACCCAGGGCACCCCCAGGGACACCCAGGGCCTCCCCAGGGACACATAGGGGACAGCCAGGGAACCCCAGGGACAGCCAGGGCACCCCCAGGGACACCTAGGGGACAGCCAGGGAACCCCAGGGACAGCCAGGGCACCCCCAGGGACACCTAGGGGACAGCCAGGGCACCCCAGGGACACGCAGGGCAGCCACAGGGACACCTAGGGGACAGCCAGGGCCCCCCCCAGGGACACCAAGGGGACAGCCAGGGCAACCCAGGGACACCCAGGGCACCCCCAGGGACACCTAGGGGACAGGCAGGGCACCCCCAGGGACACCTAGGGCACCCCCAACGACACCTAGGGGACAGGCAGGGCACCCCCAGGGACACCCAGGGCACCCCCAACGACACCTAGGGGACAGGCAGGGCACCGCCAGGGACACCTAGGGGACAGGCAGGGCACCCCCAGGGACACCGAGGGGAAGGCAGGACACACCAGGGACAGCCAGGGCACCCGCAGGTACATTTAGGGGACGTCCAGGGCACCCCCAGGTACACCCAGGGCACCCCCAGGGCCACCAAGGGAATAGCCAGGGCACCCCAGGGACAGCGAGGGGAAGGCAGGACACCCCCAGGGACACCTAGGGGACAGCCAGGGCACCCCCAGGGACATTTAGGGGTCAGCCAGGGCACTCCAGGGACACCCAGGACACCCCCAGGGACACCAAGGGGACAGGCAGGGCACCCCCAGGGACACTGACGGGACAGCCAGGGCACCCCCAGAGACCCCTAGGGGACAGCTAGGGCACCCTAGGGACAGCCAGGGCACCCCCAGGGACACCTAGGAGACAGCCAGGGCCCCCCCAGGGACACCTAGGGGACAGCCAGGGCACCCCCAGGGACATTTAGGGGACAGCCAGGGACACCAAGGAGACAGGCAGGGCACCCCCAGGGACACTGACGGGACAGCCAGGGCACCCTCAGAGACCCCTAGGGGACAGTCAGGGCACTCCCAGGGACACTCTGGGCACCCACAGGGACAACTAGGGGACAGCCAGGGCACCCTTGGGACAGCCAGGGCACCCCCAGGGACACCCAGGGAACCCCTAGGGACACCAAGGGGACAGCCAGGGCACCCTAAAGACAGCCAGGGCACCCCCAGGGACAGCCAGGGCACCCCCAGGGACACCTAGAGGACAGCCAGGGCCCCCACAGGGACACCCAGGGCACCCCCAGGGACACCTAGGGGACAGGTAGGGCACCCCCAGGGACACCCAGGGCACCCCCTACGACACCTAGGGGACAGGCAGGGCACCCCCAGGGACACCTAGGGGAGAGGCAGGGCACCCCCAGGGACACCTAGGAGACAGCCAGGGCACCCCCAGGGACATTTAGGGGACAGCCAGGCTACTCCAGGGACACCCAGGGCACCTCCATGGACACCTAGGGACAGGCAGGGCACCCCCTGGGAAACCTAAGGACAGCCAGGGCACCCTAAAGACAGCCATGGCACCCCCAGGGACAGCCAGGGCACCCCCAGGGACACCTAGAGGACAGCCAGGGCCCCCACAGGGACACCCAGGGCACCCCCAGGGACACCTAGGGGACAGGTAGGGCACCCCCAGGGACACCCAGGGCACCCCCAACGACACCTAGGAGACAGGCAGGGCACCCCCAGGGACACTAACGGGAGAGGCAGGGCACCCCCAGGGACACCTAGGGGACAGCCAGGGCACCCCCAGGGACACCTAGGGGACAGCCAGGGCAGCCCAGGGACATTCAGGGCACCCCCAGGGACACCTAGGGGACCTCCAGGGAATCCCAAGGACACGTACGGGACAGCCAGGGAACCCCAGTGACACCCTTTGCACCCCCAGGGACACCCAGGGCCCCCCCAGGGACACCTAGGGGACAGCCAGGGCACCCCAGGGACACCCAGGGCACCGCCAGGGACACCTAGGGGACAGGCAGGGCACCCCCAGGGACACCCAGGTCACCCCCAACGACACCTAGGGGACAGGCAGGGCACCCCCAGGGACACCTAGGGGAAGGCAGGACACCCCAGGGACAGCCAGGGCACCCCCAGGGACATTTAAGGGACAGCCAGGGCACTCCACGGACACCCAGGGCACCCCCAGGGACACCTAGGGGACAGCCAGGGCACCCCCAGGGACACCCAGGGCACCCCCAGGGACACCTAGGGGACAGCCAGGGCACTCCCAGGGACACCCAGGGCACTCCCAGGGACACTCTGGGCACCCACAGGGACATCTTGGGGACAGCCAGGGCACCCCAAAGACACCCAGGGCACCCCCAACGACACCTAGGGGACAGGCAGGGCACCCAAGGGACATCTAGGTGACAGGAAAGGCCCCCCAGGGACACCTAGGGGACAGCCAGGGCCCCCCCAGGGACACCTAGGGGACAGGCAGGGCACCCCCAGGGACACCGAGGGGACACCCAGGGCACCCCCAGGGACACCAAGGGCACCCCCAGGGACACCTAGGGGACCTCCAGGGAACCCCAGGGACAGGTACGGGACAGCCAGGGAACCCCAGTGACACCCAGTGCACCCCCAGGGACATCCAGGGCTCCCCCAGGGACACCTACGGGACAGCCAGGGAACCCCAGGGACACCCTGGGCACCCCCAGGGACACCCAGGGCCCCCCAGGGACACCTACGGGACAGCCAGGGAACCCCAGGGACACCCAGGGCACCCCCAGGGACACCTAGGGGACAGCCAGGGCACACCCAGGGACATTTAGGGGAAACCAGGGAACTCGCAGGGACACTCTGGGCACCCACAGGGACACCTTGGGGACAGCCAGGGCACCCCAGGGACACCCAGGGCACCCCCAGGGACACCAAGGGCACAGCCAGGGCACCCTAGGGACAGCCAGGGCACCCCCAGGGACACCTAGGGAACAGCAAGGGAGTCCCCAGGGACACCCAGGGCACCCCCAGGGACACCTAGAGGACAGCCAGGGCACCCCCAGGGACACCTAGGGGACAGGCAGGGCACCCCCAGGGACACCTAGGGGACAGCCAGGGCCCCCCCAGGGACACCCAGGACACCCCCAGGGACACCTAGGCGACAGCAAGGCACCCCCAGGGACACTTAAGGGACACCCTTGATACCCCCAGGGACACCAAGGGGACCCCCAGGGACACCTAGGGGACAGCCAGGGCACCCCAGGGACACCAAGGGCACCTCCAGGGACACCTAGGGGATAGCCAGGGAACCCCAGGGACACCAAGGGCACCCCCAGGGACACCTAGGGGACCTCCAGGGAACCCCAGGGACACCTACGGGACAGCCAGGGAACCCCAGGGACACCCAGGGCACCCCCAGGGACACCTAGGGGACAGCCAGGGCACACCCAGGGACATTTAGGGGAAACCAGGGAACTCGCAGGGACACTCTGGGCACCCACAGGGACACCTTGGGGACAGCCAGGGCACCCCAGGGACACCCAGGGCACCCCCAGGGACACCAAGTGGACAGCCAGGGCACCCTAGGGACAGCCAGGGCACCCCCAGGGACACCGAGGGCACAGCCAGGGCACCCCCAGGGACACCTAGGGGACAGGCAGGACACCTCCAGAGACCCCTAGGGGACAGCCAGGGCCCCCCCAGGGACACCCAGGGCACCCCCAGGGACACCTAGGGGACAGCCAGGGCATTCCCAGGGACACCCAGGGCACCCCCAGGGACACCTAGGGGACAGCCAGGGCACTCCAGGGACACCCAGGGCACCCCCAGGGACACCTAGGGGAGAGGCAGGGCACCCCCAGGGACACCGAGGGGAAAGCCAGGGCACCCCCAGGGACACGAAGGGGACAGCAAGGGCACCCCCAGGGACAGCCAGGGCACCCCCAGCGACACGAAGGGGACAGCCAGGGCACCCCCAGGGACAGCCAGGCACCCCCAGGGACACCTAGGGGACAGCCAGGGCACCACCAGGGACACCTAGGGGACACGAAGGGCACCCCCAGAGACCCCTAGGGGACAGCCAGGGCCCCCCCAGGGACACCCAGGGGACAGCCAGGGCACTCCAGGGACAGCCAGGGCAACCCCAGGGACACCTAGGGGACAGCCAGGGCACCCCCAGGGACACCAGGGCACCCCGAGCGCACCCCAGGGACACACAGGGAACCCCCAGGGACACCAAGGGGACAGCCAGGACACCCCAGGGTCACCCAGGGCACCCCCAGGGACACCTAGGGGACAGGCAGGGCATCCCCAGGGACACCCAGGGCACCCGCAACGACACCTAAATGACAGGCAGGGCACCCCCAGGGACACTCTGGACACCCACAGGGACACCGAGGGGACAGCCAGGGCACCCACAGGGACACCTAGGGGACAGCCGGGGAACCCCCAGGGACACCGAGGGCACAGCAAGGGCACCCTAGGGACAGCCAGGGCACCCCCAGGGACACGTAGGGGACAGGCAGGGAATTGCAGGGACACCCTGGGCACCCCCAGGGACACCTAGGGGACAGCCAGGGAACCCCAGGGACACCCTGGGCACCCCCAGGGACACCTAGGGGACAGCCAGGGAACCCCAGGGACAGCCAGGGCATCATAAGGGACACCTAGGAGACAGCCAGGGCCCCCCCAGGGACACCTAGGAGACAGCCAGGGCCCCCCCAGGAACACCTAGGGGACAGCCAGGGCACTCCAGAGACAGCCAGGGCACCCCCAGGGACACCAAGGGCACAGCCAGGGTACCCTAGGGACAGCCAGGGCACCCCCAGGGACACCTAGGGAACAGCAAGGGAGTCCCCAGGGACACCCAGGGCACCCCCAGGGACACCTAGAGGACAGCCAGGGCACCCCCAGGGACACCTAGGGGATAGCCAGGGCACCCCCAGGGACACCTAGGGAACAGCAAGGGAGTCCCCAGGGACACCCAGGGCACCCCCAGGGACACCTAGAGGACAGCCAGGGCACCCCCAGGGACACCTAGAGGACAGGCAGGGCACCCCCAGGGACACCTAGGGGACAGCCAGGGCCCCCCCAGGGACACCTAGGGGACAGCCAGGGCACTCCAGGGATAGCCAGGGCACCCCCAGGGACACCTAGGGCACCCCCAGCGACACCTAGGGGACAGCCAGGGCACCCTAGGGAAAGCCAGGGAACCCCCAGGGACACGTAGGGGACAGCCAGGGCACCCCCAGGGACACCTAGTGGACAGCCAGGGCACCCCCAGGGACACCAAGGGGACAGCCAGGGGACCCTAAAGACAGCCAGGGCACCCCCAGGGACACCGAGGGGAAGGCAGGACACCCCCAGGGACACCT